>NC_088395.1:97941666-98245833 GCF_037993035.2 Macaca fascicularis | reverse complement strand
AACTGTAAATCCTAAAATGATATTACTTATAATTATGTTCTCATTTACCTTGGATATATAAATATGCAGTTCGATGCTCTATCTTTTCCTATTTCCTGTGCTCTGATCAATGTCTCTATGACCTGCGGCTATATAGAACACATCTATTTCATGAACATTTATTTGGGTTATAAAATAAGTAGAAAAAATATTTTTATCCTGAAAGCATCCAGTCGATCTTATAAAAGTCAAACCTACATATTGTAAGGCTTCCAATTGTTTGATTTTCAAAATTGAGGCTAACGTTCAAATCTTGCCCACTTTTAGCAATTTAGAAAGTTTTGTTTTGTTTGTATCAATTTGAATCACTTGAATTTATAACTCAGAATTTTAGCTTGGAAGATTGTATGCTTTTGCTATTTTTATTTCTTCCAATATTAAAGGGCTTTTAAAGCAATGTTTTTGTGGTTAATCAATATGGTTTTATTAGCTATGTGATTACACCGAGAGAGTAATGAGAAGGAGAAAAAAGCTAGAAAAAGGAATCACAGTCGCTTTTGAAATTACCGCTTACACAAAAATAAAAATAAAGATGGGTATCACAATTTTGCTGCCTGCTGTGATGATGATGAACATAAAATGAGCAGCACCCTTCTTTACACAGTGCCTATTATATGTCATGTACTGTGCACTCAGTATCCATTATAGATAGATATTCTTATCATTTACCAGTCAAGGATCTAGGTAATTAAAACCTTAGTCTCCCGACTAGTAATTGGCTAAAATTAAACCCAATTTTGTTATGCATCAATGCCCACTCACTGTTTCTGCACTGCACTGGTAGAGTAAGGTGTAACCACGATACAACGTTTAAATCCCTCCTTAGCTCAAATCAGATGAACCTGTACCCTCTTGTGAAGAATTCTGTTTTATCATTCTACTCACATGCCCAAATGAAACTGTATACTTGGTGGAAACAATTCACAGGGTGGCTTAACTCTTAAAATTCTCCAAGTAGGTAATGGTTTCCTTCATGCAGGTTATTTTTTGCCACCCTACCAGAGAATCTATATGTATTTGTAACAGAGGGTTAAAAACCAATATGGGTCAGCCTGGGATTTAGTTTTGTTTTTGAGTTATAGAAGAAATTTGTAACAATCAAGGTCAGAAGCCAAGAGAGGCAGTACAGTCTATTTATCACAACACAGCTCACTTTAGTGATCTCTCCGACAATAATGTTACAGGGTAACACTGAGAGCGCTTGTGATTTTGACCTTTCTTAAGTGTAGATTTTGATAATGCTCCCTATTAGAAAATTTTGCTTTAAACTATCACAAGAACAGAAAACCAAACACCGCATGTTCTCACTCATAGGTGGGAACTGAACAATGAGATCACTCGGACTCAGGAAGGGGAACATCACACACCGGGGCCTATCATGGGGAGGGGGGAGGGGGGAGGGATTGCATTGGGAGTTATACCTGATGTAAATGACGAGTTGATGGGTGCTGACGAGTTGATGGGTGCAGCACAGCAACATGGCACAAGTATACATATGTAACAAACCTGCACGTTATGCACATGTACCCTACAACTTAAAGTATAATAATAATAAATAAATTAAAAAAAAAAAAGAAAATTTTGCTTTAGTAAACAATTTTTACAAACTGTTAGTGACTTTTGAGTAGCTCAAGTACCAGGACTTCTAGACATCTCTTATTAAAAAAACACGGGTGTTGATTGATTCTGCAACGAGCAAAAAGTAGGAAGCACAGAGCTGCCTAGAAACCTAGATAACTTCTTGTAGCCCATTCTGATGCTATGATTTCACGAGTCTGTGGTAATGGTAATGAGGATGATTTTTGTTTTTTCAACTACCAAATCAAAACCATTATAGGGCACATTCTGAAATTTCCTAGATGATGAAACTTGAAATTTGATTAAATTGAGAATTGTTAAATAGTGGCTAGAGGGCATGCAGCACAGTTAGACAAAGAGTAAATCTTAATTAAGAGTTTAGTATCCTCCTCAAAAGAGAATGTAGGGCTATAGTTGTATCCTTGATACACACACACACACACGTGCACATACGCACACACACACATATATATAAATATATATAGTGCCAGGTCTTTATTTTCCTGGTGCCTGATTAGTGCCACAGAGTAAAATGTGAAGATTCTTTAACAGAAAACTCAAAGTTTGTTCAAAGTTATGAGATTACTTAAATATTTTGTGTGTATTCATTATATTAAACTAAAGGGGAAAGCTGATCTATATTTCAAGTTGGGCCATTCTACGGAGAAGAAAAAACATAAGAAATGATTCAATGATTTAATTTTTTTATCATAGTGTCTTAGCTTTACGTCAGAGTGCCTATTATGTGCTAGGTGGAATGTAAGGAGGACACAAATATGAATTAGAGGGGACCCTTACCTGTGAGGAGCTCATGGTACAGCAAAAATTATAAGAAAAATGACACGTTTTCACTTAGCGAACCTTCAAATTACAGATACTCCTGAACTTATAATGGGGTTACATTTTGATAAATACATTGTAGTTGAAAATACTGTAAGTCAAACTTGCATTTAACATAGCTAATCTAGTGAACATCATAGCTCAGCTTAGCCTGCCTTAAACATGCTCAGAACATTTGCATTAGCCTATAGTAAAGCAAAATCTTCCAACACAAAGCTATTTTAAAATAAAGTGTTGAGTAACTCATGTAATTTGTTAAATGCTGTACTGAATGTTAAGAAAAAATAGTTGTATGGGTACTTGAATTATGGTTTCTACTGAATGAATGTCTATTGAATTTGCATCATTGTCAAGAAAAAAAAAAATAAGTTGAACCATCCTCAGTCAGTGAGTATCTGTATATCCTTTCAGTGTGCTTTATCTGGAGACAATCTTGGAAAGCACAGTGAAACCATATTTTTAATCCAATGGTTTATTAACTAAAACTGTAGCCAGAAAAAAGACTCAATACTCTTTTCTTTATGGCCCAGATCAAGTCAGTTTATAAATTTTTAATGAAATGTTCCCTATTTATTTCCAAATAAAACTTCTTTTTATTTTAATTTCTATGTTGCATATTGCCTAAACAACTTCTCCATAAATTCTATGCTACTTTGTGCCATTATTTACATCTTTATGAATAAAATTGTCTGTATTAGAATATAAGTTAAATGAGACTAAGGATTTATTTTGTCTGTATGGAAAGTGTTCAACAAAATTTGTTAAAGGAATGAATAAATTGAGTAAAGGAGGTGTTTTATTATTTGTTAAATAGCTTCACAAATAATTCATTCTGGTTATTCTGTTTTAATTGGCCAAGATACTTCTTACAATTGGGCTAATTCTGCTTCTTTTTTCTCTTGCTTTGAAGCAGTACAAAACAAGCAGACACCTATGGCCTTTCCATATCTAAGGTGAGTCTAATCTAAATATCCATGATTTATACTTAAATTATGACGACTAAAATGTGCTGAGAATCCTAAAACAAAATGATAGCTTTCTTAATATTTGCTTTGAATCAACATTGTTACTAGCTTCTTTGCTAATTGGTTGAGTGCTTTATAGATTTAAAAGAACATTAAGTAAGGTGGGATTTTGCATAAATATGCATACACACACACACACATCAACACCCCAAGTTAGACTAGACAGAAAACAACCCCTTAGACAGTCCCTCAAAAGGCTGGAACATTAGATGTGCATGCTTCAGTCTTCTTTTGTCCCCTGAGGAAGACGCCAAACAAGCTCAATGGGCCCTCTAAAACAGCGGGATGCTGCCTGGATCTTTTGTCTGCACTGGTCTCCAGGAATCTAGAGTATGCTGTCAGTGCTCCAAGACAGGTTAAACATAAGCCAGTCACTCCAGAAGCCTCCCCCAAAAGTCAGAATGTTAGTAACATGGTCCAGTCTTCTCTTTCCTTCCTTAGTGAGAAGCTGGAAGCTAAAAGTTTCCTCCCTGTTGTGTGCGTCCTTGTGCTAGGGAGGGACTATGATGAGAGGCTACCACAAATTTTTCTACCACTTTCAATGTGGTTGGTTTTGTGCTTGCTTGGGGGTGCAGGAGCCTCTTACCTGGCTTATAAATGTCTCATAAAAGGAACTGATCAGACTATTATAGTTGAATTGGTGTTTCTGTGGGAAGAAGGAGGATCTAGGGCTTCTTATTCTGCCCTCTTTCTAACATTCCTCTCACCTCCTGTCTTCTGTATTGTGTTAATTAATATATTGATGGTTCAGCAGACTGGGAGAGGCAGATCCACCCTCAATCTGAGTGGCCATCATTTAATCAGCTGCCAGCACAGCTAGAGTAAAGCAGGCAGAAGAAATTGGAAAGATTAGACTTGCTGAGTCTTCTGGCCTTTATCTTTCTCCTGTGATAGATACTTCCTGCTCTCGAACATCAGACTCCAAATTTTTTGGTTTTTCGACTCTTGGACTTACACCAGTGGTTTGCCAGGGGCTTTCGGGCCTTTGGCCACAGACTGAGGGCTGCACTGTCAGCTCCCTACTTTTGAGGTTGTGGGACTTGAACTAATTCACTGTTGGCTTCATTGCTCCTCAAGTTGCAGATGGCCTATCATGGGACTTTACCTTGTGATCATGTGAGTCAATTCTCCTTAATAAACTCCCTTCCATATATACATATATCCTATCAATTCTGTTCCTCTAGAGAACCCTGACATATATATACATATATATATATAGAGAGAGAGAGAGAGGAAGTTTTGACATTGGGAAGTGTGACTCCTCTAATTCTATTCTTCTTCAAGTTCTTTTTGGCTCTTTGAGGCTACTTGCAGTTTCATATGAATTTGAGGATCAACTTTTTCATTTTTGCAAATAATACTGTTGGACTACTGACATTAATTTTATTGAATATGTAGATTGCTGTTGGTGGTATTGACATCTTAACAATGTTAAGTCCCCTCATTAATAAACATAAATATATTTTCATTTGTTTAGATGTTCTTTAATTTCTTGCACAAACCTCTTGCACATCTAATCACATTCTGGATTCTACTTCTTGAAGGATCTGGGTTAACATCAATATCAAATAAGTCTACCCATTAAAATAAATTTATTTATATTTCTATTTGATTGCTTAATGAGCATTAGGTTTGGTTCTGTTTCGTTCAAGACATGAATTCCTTGATGGACAGTGAGATTAACATTAAATTAAGTAATTGTGATAACCAGATCTGTGGTTTATATTTCACACATATTAATGTGTAATATTTCTGTTCAGTGACCTTGAATTTTTGTAAGTAAAATATAGACAAATTTTCAGTCAGTTCCCACAGCACTTGACAAATATTTTTGATGTGATAATTATCTAACAGTATTGTGATAATTTCATAGTTTCTTCTACTATATTGTGAAAGCCACAAAGTGGGAAAAAGTATCTTATCTTTATTTATATTCCTAATGCCTAGCAAAATCTCTAGGAAATAGTTGTTCTTCACAAAAGTTTATTGAATGAAAAAGAATACTAAACCCCAATAAGACTTAAATATTAAGGCAAATTTGTCTTAAACGTATTTCACACAGAAACTGGATAAATTATCTAAGAGAGAACACTGGAATTTAATAGAGTAGTGATAGGAAGCACTGAAAACAAAGAAGAAGAGAGAAGCCAGGCAGCTTTTTTGGCTGGGATCAGCTGGGAGTCTGGAGAGGCTCCCTACTGCGAGGAAAACATAAGTGAAAGACACACTCAGTGGTCCATATTCCCACCACAGACTTCTAGAAGCCTAGCCGTGGGAGAGCCTCTCAAGCTTCACAGGCCCTGAAACTAACATAAAATGCTGCCTGGAGACTACATAAAGTCATTGCTCCAGAGACTGAGCTCATTCTGGGTCCCACAAACTTCTGAGTCCTAAACAAATGCGGCATGGCACCATTTTGAGAACCTAGCCCCAACCAGACTGCATCCAGCCCTGCTGCTCAACACCCTCTGCATCTCCACATTACTGCAGCCCCATTTCCATTTCTCACCCACAGCTGTCACTGTTAGGGTTTGGCAGGAACCACTAGCAGTGACCTCATGCCACCCTGACTCCCATCAGAGGAGAAGTGACACATTTTCATGCACCCTGAGAACAAATTTCCCTGCTTATAGCCACCTGCATACTGCTGCAGCACTTAGGTTGAAGTGAAGTGTGTGACCCTCAGCCAAATCCCCATGGCTGCTCCCACAGAAAGCCACCATGCCCTCCCCCAGAAGCAGGGACATGGCACAGCTGCTACCCTCACCACAGCATTTTTCCTGTGGCCTGGGGATCACCCTCTTCCTGCCTATCACACCCAGCACATGCATGTACCACCAGGCAGCCTCTCAGGGTGATTGTCCAGCCCACCATTAACCCTGCAGAGCCCAAGCATGTCATCAAGGAACCTGTAAATAATTTTGCCCTGTCTACCACTGTTGGCACCTGAGTATTCCTCCCATTGTCTGAAGTCATGTCCGCTCAACCTGCCGCTACCATTACAGTTGGCATCCACCTGTATGTGCCACATGTGGGTCTGGGGACTAGACTGGTTAGCCCATCACAGTCAGCACCCATTCCAGTGTAGACAGTTTGGGTCCTGGAGATTTTCACCACTGCTACTGCCATCACCAATGCCACACTCACTGCCCAGAAGCTCATGAACCCACTTACTTGCCTGGCCCACCACTGCCATCCTAAGAAACTAAACAAGCAACATAGAGACCCAACTTCAGGATGCCTGAACCTACTAATACCAGTGTCAGCATATATTACCCTGGCACCTAAGGACAGGTATGCTCAGCCCACCACTGCCACATCTGGGGCATAAAGGCAGGCCAACTTAGTGTCCCAGTTTTTAGCAAAACTTCACCACAGTTTCTACCATCAACCACACCCTAAGGTACTGAGGAAATAAGATACTACTGACACTGTTTACAAATGAAGAAATCATACAGAGACTACACTATTCCTCACACCGAGAATCAAAGTCAAAGTGTCCAACCAAACCAACCCCATAGATACATCTTCAGGAAAAAGTCCTTTCCCAAGTAAGTAAATTTTTAAAATTGGAAGAAGCTACTATTACAGCAGATACAAAAATATTAATATAAGGACATGAGAAACATTAAAAAAGCAAATAAACATGACACTTCCAAAGGAACACACCAATCCTCCAGCAACAGAGCTCAATCAAAAAGAAATTTTAAAAATTACAGTAAAAGAATTTAAAATGTTGATACTAAATACGTCCAGTAAGACACAACATAATACTAAACACAAAGAAATAACAAAAAATTCAGCACATGAATAAGAAATTTACCAAAGAGATAGATATCATTAAAAAAAACCCCAGAAATTCTGAAATTAAAGAATACATTGCATGAAATGCAAAATACATTTTAAAGCTTCAATATAGACTCGATCAAGCTAAAGAAATTATGTCAGAACTTGAAGAGGGGTATTTTGAAATAAACCAGTCAGACAAAAATAAAGACAAAAGTTTAAAAAAGATGAGCAAAATCTACATGACATATGGGACACCATAAAATGATCAAATATTGGTGTCACAGAAGGCAAAAAGAAAACAAGAGATTTAGAAAGCCAATATAACAGGATTGCTGGCAAGATGGTCGAATGGGAACAGCTCCGGTCTGCAGCTCCCAGACAGATGGACACAGAAGGCGGGTGATTTCTGCATTTCCAACTGAAGTACTCCGTTAATCTCATTGGGACTGGTTGGACAGTGGGTGCAGCCCACAGAGGGCCAGCCGAAGCAGGGTGGGGTATCGCCTCACCTGGGAAGTGTAAGGGGTCAGGGAATCTTCTCCTTTACCCAAGGGAATCCTTGAGGTACTAAACCTGAGGAACCATGCACTCTGGCCCAGGTACGGTGCTTTTCCCATAGTCTTTGCAACCTGCAGACCAGGAGACCCCCTCCAGTGCCTACCCCACCGGAGCCCTGGGTTTCAAGCACAAAACTGGGCAGCCGTCTGGGCAGACACCTAACTAGCTGCAGGAGTTTTTGTTTTCCATACCACAGTGGCACCTGGAATGTCAGCGAGACAGAATCATTCACTCCCCTGGAAAAAGGTGCTGAAGCCAGGGAGCCAAGTGGTCTGGCTTGGTGGGTCCCACCCCTATGGAGCCCAGCAAAATAAGATCCACTGGCTTGAAATTCTTGCTGCTAGCACAGCAGCAGCCTGAGATCGACCTGAGACGCTGGAGCTTGGTTTGGGGAGGAGCATCAGTCATTGCTGAGGCTTAAGTAGGCAGTTTAATCCTAACAGTGTAAACAAAGCCTCAGGGAAGTTCGAACTGGGCAGAGCCCACTGCAGCTCAGCAAGACCACTGTGGCCAGACTGCCAGATTTCTCCTCTCTGGGCAGGGCATCTCTGAAAAAAAAGGCAGCAGCCCCAGTCAGGGACTTATAGATAAAACCCCCATCTCCCTGGGACAGAAATAATGGGCAAAATAACCAGGCAGCATCATAATGACAGGATCAAATTAACACATAACGATGTTAACCTGAAATGTAAACGGCCTAAATGCCCCAATTAAAAGACACAGACTGGCAAATTGGATTAAAAGACCCATCAGTGTGCCATATTCAGGAGACTCATCTCACGTACAAAGACACACATAGGCTCAAAATAAAGGGATGGAGGAATATTTACCAAGCAAATGGAAAAAAAAAAAAAAAAAAGGAGAAGTTACAATCCTAATCTCTGATGAAACAGACTTTAAACCAAAAAAGATCAAAAGAGACAAAGATGGGCATTACATAATGGTAAAGGGATCAATGCAATAAGAAAGGCTAATTCTCCTAAATATATATGTACCCAATACAGGAGCACCTAGATTCATAAAACAAGTTCTCAGAGACCTACAAAGAGACTTAGACTCCCACATATGAATAGTGGGAGACTTTAACATCCCACTGTCAATATTAGATCAATGAGACAGAAAATTAACAAGGATATTCAGGACTTGAACTCAGCTCGGGACCAAGCAGGCATAATAAACATTTACAGAACTCTCCACACCAAGTCAACAGAACATACCTTCTTCTCAGCACCTCATTACACTTATTCTAAAATTGACCACATAATTGGACGTAAAAAACTCCTCAGCAAATGCAATGTAATGGAAATCATAATAAACTGTCTCTCAGATCACAGCGCAATTAAATTAGACCTCAGGATTAAGAAGCTCACTCAAAACCGCATAACTACATGGAAACTGAACAACCTGCTCCTGAATGATTACTGGGTAAATAATGAAATGAATGCAGATAAAAGATGTTCTTTGTAAACAATGAGAATGAAGACACAACATACCAGAATCTCTGGGACACATTTAAATCTGTGTAGAGTGAAATTTATAGCACTAAATGCTCACAAGAGAGAAGATGAAAGATCTAAAATTGATACACTAACATTAAAATTAAAAAATCTAGAGAAGCAACAACAAACAAATTCAAAAGCTAGCAGAAGGCAAGAAATAACTAAGATCAGAGCAGAACTGAAGGAGACAGAGACACGAAAAACCTTTCAAAAAATCAATGAATCCAGAAGGTGGTTTTCTGAAAAGATCAATAAAGTAGATAGACCGCTAGCCAGACTAATAAAGAAAAAGAGAGAAGAATCAAATAGACACAATAGAAATGATATAGGGGATATCACCACTGATCCCACAGAAATACAAACTACCATCAAAGAATACTATAAGCACCTCTACACAAATAAACTAGAAAATCTAGAAGAAAGGGATAAATTTCTGGACACACACACCCTCCCAAGACTAAAGCAAGAAGTCAAATCCCTGGATAGACCAATACCAAGTTCTGAAATTGAGGCGGTAACTAACAGCCTACCAATCAAAAGAAGTCCAGGACCAGATGAATTCACAGCTGAATGCTACCAGAGATACAAAGAGGAGCTGATACCATTCCCTCTGAAACTATTCCAAACAGGAGAAAAAGAGGGACCCCTCCCTAACTCATTTTTTGAGGCCAGCATCATCCTGATACCAAAACCTGGCAGAGACACAACAACAACAAAAAATTTCAGCCCAATAACCCTGATGAATATCCATGTGATAATCCTCAATAAAATACTGGCAAACCAAATCCAGCAGCATATCATAAAGCCTATCCACCACGATCAAGTTGGCTTCATACCTGGGATGCAAGGCTGGTTCAACATACATAAATCACTAAACATAACCCATCACATAAATCAAACCAATGACAAAAACCACATGATTATCTCAATAGATGCAGAAAAGGCCTTCAACAAAATTCAACACCCTTTCATGTTAAAACCTCTCAATAAACTAGTTAGCAATGGAATGTATCTCAAAATAATAAGAGCTATTTATGACAAACCCACAGCCAATATCATACTCAATGGGCGAAAACTGGAAACATTCACTTTGAAAACTGGCACAAGACAAGGATGCCCTCTCTCACCACTCCCATTCAACATAGTATTGGAAGTTCCGGCCAGGACAATCAAGCAAGAGAAAGAAATAAAGGGTATTCAAATAGGAAGAGAGGAAGTAAAATGGTCTCTGTTTGCAGATGACATGATTGTATATTCAGAAAACCCCATCCTTTCAGTCCAAAATCTCCTTAAGCTGATAAGCAACTTCAGCAAAGTCTCAGTATACAAAATCAATGTGCAAAAATCACAAGCATTCCTATACACCAATAACAGACAAGCAGAAAACCAAATCATGAGTGAACTCCCATTCACAATTGCCACAAAGAGAATAAAATACCTAGGAATAGAACTTACAAAGGATGTGAAGGAGCTCCTCAAGGAGAACTACAAACCACTGCTCAAGGAAATAAGAGAGGACACAAACAAATGGAAAAACATTCCATGCTCATGGATAGGAAGAATCAATATCATAAAAATGGCCATACTGCCCCAAGTAATTTATAGATTCACTGATATCTCCATCAAGTTACCATTGCCTTTCTTCACAGAATTGGAAAAAACTACTTTAAAGTTCATATGGAACCAAAAATAGCCCATATAGCCAAGACAATCCTAAGCAAAAGGAACAAAGCTGGAGGCATCATGCTACCTGACCTCAAACTATAGTAGAAGGCTACAGCCACCAAAACAGCATGGTACTGGTACCAAAACAGATATATAGACCAACGGAACAGAACACAGGTCTGAGAAATAATACTATACATCTACAACCATCCGATCTTTGACACACCTGACACAAACAAGCAATGGGGAAAAATATTCCCTATTTAATAAATGGTGTTGGCAAAACTGGCTAGCTATATGCAGAAAACAGAATGGACTCCTTCCTTACACAACATACAAAAATCAACTCAAGATAGATTAAAGACTTAAATGTAAGAACTAAAACCATAAAAATTCCTAGAAGAAAACACAGGCAATACTATTCAGGACACTGGCATGGGCAATGACTTCATGTGTAAAACACTGAAAGCAATGGCACCAAAAGCCAAAATTGACAAATAGGATCTAATTAAACTAAAGAGCTTCTGCACAGCAAAAGAAACTATCATCAGTGTGAACAGGCAACCTACAGAGTGGGAGAAATTTTTACAATGTATCCATCTGACAATGGGTTAATATCCAGAATCTACAAAGAACTTAAACAAATTTACAAGGAAAAAAACAACTTCAGCAAAAAGTGGGCAAAGGATATGAACAGACACTTCTCAAAAGAAGACATTTATACAGCCAACAAACATATGAAAAAATGCTCATCATCACTGGTCATTAGAAAAATGCAAATAAAAACCACAATGAGATACCATCTCACGCCAGTTAGAATGGCAATCATTAAATGTCAGGAAACAGCAGATGCTGGAGAGGATGTGGAGAAATAGGAACCCTTTTACACTGTTGATGGGAGTGTAAATTAGTTCAACCATTGTGTAAGACAGTGTGGCGATTCCTCAAGGATCTAGAACTAGAAATACAATTTGACTCAACAATCCCATTTCTGGGTATATACTCAAAGTATTATAAATCATTGTACTGTCAAGACACTGAGCACATATGTTTATTGTGGCACTATTCACAGTAGAAAAGACTTGGAACCAACCCAAAAGTCCATCAATGATAGACTGGATAAAGAAAATGTGGCACATATACACCATGGAATACTATGTAGCCATAACAAAGGATGAGTTCATGTTTTTTGCAGGGACATGGATGAAGCTAGAAACCATCATTCTCAGCAAACTATTACAAGAACAGAAAACCAAACAATGCATCATCTCACTTATAAGTGGGAGTTGAACAACGACAAAACATGGACACAGGGAGGGGACTGTCACACACTGGGGCCTATTGGGGGGTGGGGAGCTAGGGGAGGGATAGTGTTAGGAGAAATACCTAATGTAGGTGATGGGTTGATGGTTGCAGCAAACCACCATGGCATGTGTATACCCATGTAACAAAACTGCATGTTCTGTACATGTACCCTAGAACTTAAAGTATAGTATAAAAAAAGAAAAACAATATAGCAAAATAATAAGTGAAAATATCCAAAGTCTAACAAGAGATTTAGACATCTATATACAGCAGTTTCAAAGATATCCAAACAGATACATTTCAAAAATTCTCCTCCATGTCACATTATAGTCAAACTGTCAAATGTCAAATCCAAGGAAAACACTTCAAAACAGCAAGAGAAGAGTATGTAGTCACTTATAAACACCACTCCCTCCAGACTAATAGCAGATATTTCAGCAGAAATCATACAGGTTGGGATATAATGGGATTAAATACTCAAAGGGCTGAAAGAAAAACGTGTCAGCCAAATATATAAATATATAATATCGAGCAAAGTTATCCTTTACAAATGTAGGAGAAATAAATTATTCCCTAGATGAGGTAAAGCTGAGGGAATTCATCACCACCAGACTGACCCTATGATAAATATATAAAAGTGTTCTACACATGGAAGTGGAAACTAATAAACTATCATTAAGAAAACACAGAAAAATGTAAAACTACTGGTACAGCAAATACACAAGAAAGAAAAAGCTGAAATGTTGCCACCAAAGAATACCACCAAACCCCGCTGATAAACAACAGGAGAAAAATAATTAAAAAAAGGATAGGCAAAACTATCAGAAAAGAACAAAATGACAAAAATAGCCCACATATATCAATAATAGCCTTGAATGTGAACAAATTAAACTTTTGGCTTAAAATATATAGACTGACTGAATGGACATAAAAACATGACCCAATATTTGCTGCCTGCAAGAAACTCATCTCATTTGGGAATACCCACATATGCTGAAAGTAAAAGAATGGAAAAAGATATTCCATGCAAACAGAAGCCAAAAGTGAGCATAAGTAGTCATGCTTTTGTCAGATAAAACACACTGTATGTCAAAAACAGTAAAAAGAGTCAAAGAGGGTCATTATATAATGATAAAGGGATTAATTCAGCAAGATAACATGCAAATTCTAAACATATATGCACCCAACATCAGAGCACCTAGATAAATAAAACAGATATAATTAGATCTAAAGCGAGAGGTAAAATTCAATACAATAATAGTTGAGGACCTCAGCACTCCACACTCAGCATAAGACAGATCAATTAGAAAGAAAATAAAAAAAAAAAAAAAATTTGACTTAAACTGCACATTGGAGCAAATGAACCTTACACACATTTACAGAACATTTTATCCAATAACTGCAGAATACATGTTCTCCTCATTGGCACCCAGAACTTTCTCCATAATAGACCATTTATTAGGTCTATTTGTTGAGACTTGTCTATTTAAAAAATTGAAATAACATCAAATAGCTTCTCAGACCAAAGTGAAATAAAACTAGAAATCAAAATCACAAGGAACATTGGAAACTACAAATTCATGGAAATTAAACAGCATGGTCCTGGATGATCATTGAGTCAAAAAAAAGAAATTAAGATAGAAATCAAAAAATTTCTTGAAACAGATGAAAATTGAAACAAGCCATTTCAAAAACCTATGGGATACAGCAAGAGCCGTGTTAAAAAGGATGTTTACAGCAATAAACACCTGAGTCAAAAAAGTAGAAAGATTTCAAATAAGCAATCTAATATTGCACATCAACTAGAAAAGCAAAATCAAACCAAAACTAAAAAAATTAGCATAAAGAAAAAATAATGATAAAGATCAGAGCAGAACTAAATTAAATAGAGACCAAAAATACAAAGGATCAACAAAATTTAAAGTTGTTTTTTGAAAATATAGACAAAATTGATAAATCATTTGCTAGGCTAACCAAGACAAAAAGAGAGAAGATCCAAATAAACAAAATGAGAAATGAAAAATGAGACATTACAACTGATACCATAGAAATACAAAAGATCTTAAGAGATTCTTATGAACAGCATACATTAAAAAACTAGAAATCCCAGAGAAAATGAATACATTTCTGGACACATCCAGAAATTGAATACCAAGATTCAATCACGAAAAAATAGAATACCTGAATAGAGTAGTAATGAGTAATGAAATTGAATGAGTAATAAAATGTCTGAAAACAAAGAAAAGCCCAGGATCTGATGGATCACTGTCAAGTTTTACCAAACTTTCAAAGAGGAATTAACACAGATCCTGGAAGAAAATAGTATCACTTGGTCGGTCAAGAATTTGCATACATCACTTTAAATTAATTGCACCTTCACGGTGGGCAAAGTTTTCTTTAATCCTATCTCCTATTGCTTATCACCCCAGCTGATGAAGCCTCAGCCCACTAGTCTTCCTTCCACTAGTCTTCCAAGAGTGCTTCATGCTAAAATGCACTGTTGACATCTGTGGGTGCCATAAGAAAGGTGACTATGGCATTCAATATTATTCCAAGGGGCTGCCTCTCATACACCAGTTGTTAGTAAGCCAGTGGCAGAAACCTGCTTTCTACAACAATAGGCATGTGGCACAAAGAACAGGCATTACCATGGATTCACTCATCTTTCTGGGAAAGGCTGGTGACCATGGTTTGGAGAGGTGGACCTTATATACACACACCTTCATGGCATTGGGTGTAGGCCTGGCCATAACGGTATCCCTGACTTTGGCATTTGCTGTCAGGAGTCTTGCCAGGAGGCGTCATGCTGCTTCCGACTTTGTGATGTGCCCTATATCTGCTTTCAATAAAAAAGAAAATGAAAATTTAAAAAATAAAAATAAATAAATTTTTTCTTTTATGCTCTTTACAGTGTCATGCATGATTTCCTCGATCAATAAACATTTGTTGATTACTTACTATTGTTAGAAGGAAAGCAGTTTTAGTTGGATGGGTTTGTATGAGTACCATTGGTTTTAGATTTGTTAGAGGAGATGTCTTCAGGTTGAACAGATTTCAGTTGTTTTGGCATATGGGGTCATGTTAACCAGTATAAAAGAGTATAGAAAGTCAACTGGGTGTGATTATAAGTGTGTAAAAGAGTTTAATGAAGAAAATAATAAGCATTTGGTAATAAACTTGCAGCATAGGATAATTTGCCACATAGGCTAAAGGACACTTTTTATACTGATACTAAAGGAGTCAATAGCTGGTATGACTGCATTTCCTACTCTATATTGGATTACACCCGCAGCTGTCTCAATCGTTTTTGTCATTTTAGTGTCAGCATATTGGACTACTGAGTGCACTATATGATGGCAACAGCTGGACAACTGCTGGACTGCTGTGTCTAATTATGATAGCAGATGGCTCTGTCATGACAATTAATTTTGAGATGTGCCACATGCTGAGGATACAAATTTTATCCTATTTATACCAGGGTAAAGATTTAATAATTTTAAGAAATAAGAATTTTAAAGGGCAATACATACCAAAAAATAAGTGTTAAGGTAAAATAAGCACTTTTAGCTCTCTATTGTCAAAATAGAGTCTGCTTTGACTAATCAATGCTATAATTTTGACTAAGTCCTGCTTTGACTAATCAATGCTATAATGACAATGATAGCTTTTGTCAAATTTGACTTTTTCCCCCTCAATGGACTCTCAAGAGAAGAATTTGATGGAGGAAATAAGTTATTTTATTTCTATGCCATAAGGACTACTTCCTCTTGAACTGATTAAATAAACGTTTCTAATACACATCTGTATTTGATAAAAATTTGCCATTTCTCAGTGAGAAAGCTGCTATAAAAGATTAAGTGTGACAAATTTTACCTTAGTCATGATGAAACTTTGGTGGTGTTAAACATCAATAAATCAAATATATCTCATCAGGTATGTTCATTTCTAAATTATTCAAACTTACTCCACTACCACCACTCAACCTGTATCATTGAGTTCATGTTAATTTTAATACCAGAAATTGTCCAGTACTGGAAAGCAACGTGTTTTAGTGGAAAGTACAGTGATTTAGGAGTCAAAAAATGGTTTTAATGATGTATCTTGATAATGACCCTTTAATAAAAAGTAACACTGCTGAATTTCAGTTTTCTAATCAGTAAAGTAAGAATAACATCAACCCAGTTTTCAGGGTTTTTTTCTAATTATTAAATGAAGTAACAGCAACGAGAACACTTTGAAAATGTAAATAAGACCATAAATATAGAAATAATATTTTGTCATTATGTTATTTGGGCAATTTCTACCTTCAGGTAAGGAAAAATCACTTATCTATGCTCCTTCTTTGGAAGGAAGTATCAACACATCTGAATCTTGAAAGAAATTGAAGATCTCTTGGCCTCTAAATTCACTTGCATGTTGAATTGTATTCAACATAGTTCTCAGTAGTGAGGTATGTTTATTACTTACTTGAACAAAAGGCCTTTTGCCACACAAACTCACACACACACAAAATAATTCTAAAATCCTTACAGGCTTAGCAGTTTGACAGTCTTACAGTGTGTAGATCTTAAAATCATAGACTTCTGTGGTAAGAAAGAACCTTCATAGTTATGTAATCTCTTCTGTAACATACATAACATGTGTTTCAGCCTGGGTTCAAATCTCTGAAGTAACATAGCATTTACTTTCTGAGATAAATATTAGAAAAAACTTATTTATATTGACCCCCAAAATTGCCTATGTACATCTTCTACCCACTGGAGTCCTGGCTTTCCTGAAGACCTCATAGGATACTCTAATCCCTTTTCCCCATGACAGCCTTTAAGTTATTGGAAATTTGCTCTCAGGACCATCCAATTTTCTTTATTTCAGGTCAAACTTTTGATGTTATTTGAAATGCTTTTCTTGTAACACAATTTAGTTTATAGGGAAGCTATTGCAGTGGTCCCAAGAAGAGGCAGTGAGAACCTAACTTAGGGTGCTTGCTCTGGAACTGAAAGGAGAGATCAATGCAAAAATATATTATGGAGCTAGATAAAAAACAGGACTTAAAAACAAATTGGTTTTGTGTGGCCTGTAAGAAGTCAAAGATGACACTGATATTTCAAGCTTACGTCGATGGTAAAACAGAAAGTGGAAAGATATTGGTATCATTCACGTGAATAAAAATGTAGAAGATTGAGTTTCAGAGGGGAGAAGCTAATCTGATGTCTAGAAACACACTTTTAGCTACAGATAGGATACATAAATGAAAATGAGTAATGCACCATTGAAAATATGAACATAGAACTTGAGTACACAAGACAAAAGTAAAAACAACAAAATATTGAAGACTTCTGGCCAAAATTAATATTCAAAAGAGATCTGTTATAATACAGTAAGAGTTGGTGAGGCCTGTGGTAAACTAGAAAATGCATGCTCAATTTGAATGCTGACCATACAAACCATATCTGTAAATCAAGTTTGGTATAGAGATTGCCAGCTTATTATCTCTGGTATGTGTCAGGATGAGAGTTAAGAAAAAAATCCCAAGCAACAACATGCTTTTGTACAAAAAGGAGTGTGAACCAGAAAAGCAGAATATAAAGTTGCATGAAACTGAGGAGTAGTTAATAAAGGAGAAAGAGGAGAGCTAAGTGCATATGCAGAATTACAACAGCCAGGGAAGAGACAAATGAAAATAAGTCAAATGGCAAAGAGCACTAAGATGAAAAGACTGTTGGGTATTTTAGTCAGTGACTCCCCTGAGTGACATAGTACATTTTAAAGTGTCATGGGAAGGGTTTACAGAATAATTTGGACAATAGGATTTTAGAAGCATAAATATATTATTATTTTAAGAATTTTGTAGTGAAGAGAATTGAAAGACAGCATTGCAGCTTGGGGGGGTGATATTGTTTGACTGTGTCCCCACCCAAATCTCATCTTGAATTTTAGTTCCCATAATCCCCACATGTCATGGGAAGGACCTGGTAGGAGGTATTTTATCCTGGGGGTAGTTAACCTCATCCTGTTTTCATGATAGTGAGTGAGTTCTCATGAAATTTGATGGTTTTATAAGGGGCTTTTCCCCCTTTCTCTTGGCACTTCTCTCTCCTGTCACCTTGTGAAGAAGGACGTGCTTGTTTACCTTTCCACCATGATTGTAAGTTTCCTGAGGCCTCCCCAACAATGCAGAACCATGGATAAATTAAACCTCTTTCCTTTATAAGTTACTCAGTCTTGAGCATTTCTTCATAGCAGCATGAGAATGGACTAATACAGTTAATTGGTACTGCAGAGAGTGGGGTGCTACTATAAAGAAATCTGAAAATTTGGAAGTGACTTTGGAACTGAGTGACAGGCTGAGGTTGGAACAGTTTGCAAGGCTCAGAAGAAGACAGAAAGATGTGGGAAATTTGGAATTTCTTAGAGATTTGATGAATGGCTTTGACCAAAATGCTGATAGTGATATGGACTATGAACTCCAGGCTGAGGTGATCTCAGAGGGAGATGAGGAACTTGTTGGAAACTGGAATGAAGGCGACTCTTGCTATGCTTTAGCAAAGATATTGGCAGCATTTTTCCGTGCCGTAGAGATTTGTGGAACTTTGAACTTGACAGGGATGATTTAGGGTGTCTGGCAGAATAAATTTGTAAGTGGCAAAGCTTTCAAGAGGAAGCAGAGCATAAAAGATTAGAAAATTTGCAGCCTGATGATGTAATAAAAAACAAAAATTCATTTTCTGGGGAGAAATTCAAGCTGGCTGTAGAAACTTGCATAAGTAATGAAGTGCCAAATGTTAATCACCAAGACAATGGGAAAAACGTCTCCGAGGCATGTCAGATAACTTCAGTGCAGCCCCTTCCATCACAGGCCCAGAGTCCCAGGAGAAAAAAAATTATTTCCTGGGCCATGCCCAGGGCACCCTGCTGTGTGCAGCCTAGGGACTTAGTGCCCTGCATCCCAGTGACTCCAGTAGTGGCTAAAACGGGCCAAAATATAGCTTGGGCCATTGCTTCCGAGGGTGCAAGCCCTAAACCTTGGCAGCTTCCATGTGATGTTGGTCCTGTGTGTGTGCAAAAGACAAGAACTGAGGTTTGAGAACCTCTGCCTAGGTTTCAAAGGATGTTTGGAAACACCTGGATATCCAGGCAGAAGTCTGCTGCAGGGTGAGCCTTCATGAAGAACCTCTGCTGGGCAGTGGGGAAAGGAAACGTGGGGTCAGAGCCTCCACACACTGGGGCACTGCCTAGTGGAGCTGTGAGAAGAAGGCCAACGTGATTGAGACACCAGAATCGTAGACCCACCAACAGCTTGCATTGTGCACCTGGAAAAGCCGCAGACACTTAGTTCCAGCACAAAAGCAGCTAGGAGGGAGGCTATGCTCTACAAAGCCACAGGGGTAGAGCTGCCCAAGGCCATGGGAGCCCATCCTTTGCATCAGTGTGTCCTAGATGTGAGACGTGAAGTCAAAGACGATCATTTTGGAACTTAAGGTTTAATGACTTCCCTATTGTATTTTGGACTTTCCTATTACCTCTAACCCCTTCATTTTGGCCAATTTCTCCCATTTGAAATGGGTATATTTACCCAACACATGTTCCCTGATTGAATCTAGGAAGTAACTAATTTTCTTTTGATATTACAGGCTCGTAGGCAGAAGAGACTTGCCATGTCACATATGAGACATTGGACTTGGATTTTTGAGTTAATGCTGGAATTAAGACTTTGGGGGATTGTTGGGAAGGCATGACTGGTTTTGAAATGTGAAAGGAACATGATTTTTGCGAGGGGCCAGGGATGGAATAATATGGTTAGGCAGTGTGCTGACACCCAAATCTCATCTTAAATTGTAATCCCCATAATCCACACATGTCATGGGTGGGACCCAGTGAGAGGTAATTTAATCATAGAGGTGGTTACCCTTATGCTGTTCTCATGACAGTGAGTGAGTTCACGAGATCTGATGGTTTTTTAAGGGGCTTTTACCCCCTTTGCTCAGCACATTTCTCCCCTGCCACCTTGTGAGGAAGAGCGTGTTTGCTTCTCCTTCTGCCTTGATTGTAAGTTTCCCAAGGCTTCCCTTGTCCTGCGGAGCTGTGAGTCAATTAAATGTCTTTCCTTTATAAATTACCCAGTCTCAAAGATTTCTTCACAGCAGCACGAGAATGGATTAATACAGGGAGTTAATTATTTGTTTTCATTGTGAACATTCAAAATCATCTCTTCTAGCTTTTAAGAACATACACTGAATTATTGTTAACTTTATTCATCTTATAGTGCTGTATAACACTTATTCCACTCACCTTGCTGTAACTTTGTATCCATTAACCAGCCTCCCCTTTTTCTCCTTCCCCAACACCTTTCCCAGCCTCTAATAACCACAATTTTTCTCTAAACTTCTACGAGCTCAATTTAATTTTTTTTAGCTCCCACATATGAGTTACAACATACAGTGTTTATCAGAAATAAATATTTTAAAATAAGTATTGTGTAGTCTAAGAGTACAGTGTCTATACATTCTAAAGTAGGATATAATAATATGCTAGCCTTCACATCCATGCACCACTCACTCACAGACTCACCCAGAGCAATCTTCTGGGCCGCAAGATTTACTCATGGTAAGTGCTCTATACAGGTATTGTTTTTTGAATATTTTATATTATATTTTTACTGTAACTTTTCTATGTTTAAATATGTTTAGATATTCAAATACTGACCATTGTTTTCCAATTGCCTACACTATTGAGTGCAGTAACATGCTATACAGGCTTGTAGTCTAGAAGGATTAGGCGGTATCATATAGCTTAGGTATGTAGTAGGCTATAGTAGTGAGGTTTCTGAAGTACATTCTAAGATGTTTGCACAACAAATGAAATTTTCTAACTATGTATCTATGTCATTAAGCAATGCATGACTGTACAATGTGCAAATGTAAACACTTCCACCACTTTGTTTCCTCTTTGAGGTAAAAAAAAGATGAAAATTTATTTATCTTAACTCTCAAAGCAACATATTTTCTCATTTAGTAATATGGTTTAGGTAATATATTCTCATAATGAAGAATAATCCAGTTATAGGCATAAACCAGTGACATTATTATGGATGAAATCCTGTGAGAGAAACAATTAAAGCAAAATTCATTTCCTCAAACAAAATTATTGAAATCTCTGTTAAAGTAAGTTATCTTGAAGACTTGCAGTCTTTTTTTTTCCTCTTTATTTTATTTTATTTCAATAGTTTTGGGAACACATGTGGTTTTTTAGTTACATGACTAAGTTCTTTAGTGGTGACTTCTGAGATTTTGATGCACTTGTTACCTGAGCAGTGCACACTCTTACCAATGTGTAGTCTTTATCCCTCACCATTCTGCCACCCTTTCCCTGAGTCCTCAAAGTCCATTATATCACTCTGTACCTTTGCATCCTCATATCTTAGCTCCAACTTATAAGTGAGAACATATGATATTTGGTTTTCCATTTCTGAGTTACTTCACTTAGAATAATGGTTTCCAACTTCATCCAGGTTGCTGGAAATGCCATTATTTCATTCCATTTTATGGCTGAGTAGTATTCCATGTTGGATATATACTACTTTTAAAAATCCATGCATTGATTGATGGGCATTTAGGTTGGTTCTATATTTTCGCAATTGTGAATTGTGCTGCTAAAAACATTCATGTGCAAGTGTCTTTTTTAATATAATGACTTCTTTTGCTTTGGGAAAATACCCAGTAGTGGGATTGCTGGATTGAATGGTACTTCTACTTTTAGTTCTTTAGGGAATCTTCATGCTGTTTTCAGTAGTGGTTATACTAGTTTACATTCCCACCAGCAGTACAAAAGTGTTTCCTTTTCACCATATCCATGCCAATGTCTATTTTGATTTTTAAATTATGGTCATTCCTAGAAGAGTAAGGAGGTATCTCATTGTGGTTTTCATTTGCATTTCCTTGATAATCAGAGATGTTGAGCATTTTTTCCATATGTTTGTTGGCCTTTTGTATATCTTCTTTTGAGAATTGTCTATTCGAGTTATTTGCCCAGTTTTTGATGGGATTCTTTTTTTTCTTGCTGATTTGTGAAGAATGTCGCTGGTATTTTGATAGAGACTGAATTGACTCTGTAGATTGCTTAGGGTCATATGAACATTTTAACATTTTTGACTCTTCCAATCCATGAACATGGAATATCTTTCCAGTTTTTGGTGTCCTCTAAATTCTTTTGTCAGTATTTTATAGTTTTCATTATGAAGATCTTTCACTTAGGTTAAGTAAATTCCTAGCTATTTAATTTTATTTCTGGCTATTGTAAATGGGATTATATTTAAAACTCTCTTTTGATTTTACAATGTTACCATATAAAAATCCTACCAATTTTTGTATGCTGATTTTGTGTTCTCCAACCTTATAGAATTTGCTTATGAATTCTAAAAGTATTTTTCACGGAATCTTAAAATTTTTCCAAATATAAGATCATATCATCTGCAAACGTAGATCACTTGACTTCTTCCTTTCCAATTTGGAGGCCCTTTATATATTTCTCTCATCTGATTGCTCTAGATAAGAAGTCCAGAACTATGCTGAATAACAGTGGTGACAAAGGGCATCCTTGTAATGTTCCCGATCTTAGAGGAAAGGCTTTCAGTTTCTCCATTTTTAGTATAATGCTAGCTGTGGGTCTGTCATATACAGGTTTTATTATACTGAGGTATGCTCTTTATATACCTGGTTTTTTAGGGTGTTTATCATGAAGGGATGTTGAATTTTACAAAATGTTTTTTTAACATCAATTGAAATAATTATATATTTTTGTTTTTCATTCTGTTGATATATCACATGGACTGATTTTCATAGGTTGACTCATCCTTGCATCCCTGAAATAAAATTCCACCTGGTCATCATGACTGATCGTTTCAATGTGTTGTTTAATTCAGTTTGCTAGTATTTTGTGGAGGATTTTTGCATCAATCTTTATCAGATATATTGGTTTGTAGTTTTCTTTTTTTTTTTTTTTTGATGTGTCTGTGTCTGGTTTTGGTATCAACGTAATACTGACCATATAGGATGAGTTCGAATATGCTTCCTTCTTCTCTATATCTTGGAATAGTGTGAGTAGGATTGGTATTAGTTCTTTAAATGTTTAGAATTCAGCAGTGAATCTATTAGATTCTGGACTTTTCTTTATTGGAAAATGTTTTATTACAGCTTTGTTCTTGTTAGTTGTTATTGATCTGCTCAGATTTTGAGTTTCTTTATAGTTCAATTTTGTTAAGTTGATGTGTCTAGAAATTTGTCCATTTCCTATGGATTTTTCAACTTATTGGTATATAGTTGCTCCTAGGAGTCGCTAATGAACTTTTGAATTTTATCAATATCCATTTTAATGTCTCTTTTTCAACTCTGATTTTATTTACTTGTAACTTCTCTCTTTTTTTCTTAATCTGGCTAATCATTTGTTAATTTTGCTTATCTTTAAAAAGAACACCTTTCTGTTTAATTTGTCTTTTCTATTATTTTCTTTATTTCTGTTGCATTTATTTCTGCTCTAATCTTTATTATTTCATTTCTCCTACTAATTTTGAGTTCAGTTTTTTCTTACTTTTCTAGGTCTTTAAGATGCATTGTTAGGTTGTTTATTTGGTATTCCTTCTGTTTAAATGTAGGCACTTATAGCTATAAACTTCCACCTTAGTACTGCTTTTGTTGTATCCCATAGGTTTTTGTATATTGTGTTTCCATTATCATTTGCTTCAGAAAAATTTTCAATATCCTTCTTAATTTCTTAATTGACCCACTGGTGATTCAGGAGGATGTTGTTTTAATTTCCATCTGTTTCTGTGGCTTCCGAAATTCCTCTTGTTATTGATTACTTGTTTTACTCCATTGTGGTCAGAGAAGATTTTTGACATCATTTCCATCATTTGAATGTTTTAAGACTTGTTTTGTGACTTAATATATGATCTGTCCTTGAGAACGATCCATGTGCTGCAGCTCTTGGATGATATATTTTGTAAATATCCATTAGATCCATTTGGTCTATAGTGCATATTAAGTCTGATGTTTACTTTTTTACTTTCTTTCTCAGAGATTTTTCCAGTGCTGAAAGTGGGGTGTTGAAACTTCCAGCTATCACTGCATTTGGGCCTTTGAAATGAGTGTGAATAATATTTGCTTTATTTTTTTGGTGCTGCAGTGTTAGGTGCATATATGTTTAAAATTGTTATATCTTCTTGCTGAATTGATCCCTTTATCATTATATGTTGATCTTCTTTGTCTCATAGTTTTTTTTTCTTGAAATCTATTTTGTCTGATATAGGAATAGCTAGTCTGGCTCTTTTTTGATTTTCATTGCCATGGAATATCTTTCTTCATCACTTTATTTTCATTATATGTAAATTTTTATAGTTAAAGTGTGTTTCTTGTATACAACAGATTAATGGATCTTTTTTGTCACCAGTCAGCCACTCTGTGTCTTTCGATTGGAGAGTTTATTCCATTTATATTCAATGTTATTATTGGTAAATAAGGACTAACTCCTACTGTTTTATTTGTTTTCTTGTTTTGTGATCTTCTTTTTGTTCTTTCCTTCCTTCATGTTTTTCTTTCATTGAAGGTAATTTTCACTGGTGATATGATTTCGTTCCTTGTTTTTATTTTGTGTGTATATGTTGTATGTTTTCTGGTTTGCAGTTACCGTGAGGGTTGCAAATACTATCTTATAACCCATTATTTTAAGTTGTTAACAACTTCACCCTGTTTGCAAAGGCAAACAAACAAAAAAGAAAACTAATAAAGACCCTACACTACCTTTGTCATTCTACTTTTTTACTTTTTGTTGTTTCTATTTATAACTTATTGTATTGTCTAGGTCATAAAAAGGTTGAAGTTAGTATTTTTTTATTGGCTCATCCTTTAGTCTTTCTACTTAGGATAGAAGTAGCTTACACACCACAGTTACAGTGTTATAGTAGTCTGTGTTTTTCTGTGTACTTCCTGTCTGTTACCAGTAAGTTTTGTACTTTTAGATGATATCTTATTGCTCATCATCATCTTTCTCTTTCTGAATGAAGTACTCTCTAGCATTTCTTTTAGGACAGGTCTGGTGTTTATGAAGTCCCTCAGAAGCTTTTGTTTGCCTGGGAAAGACCTTATTTCTCTTTCATGTTTGAAGGATATTTTAACTAGGTGTGGTATGCTAGTGTAAATTTTTTTCAGCATGTTAAATATATGTCTTGCCACTCTCTCCTGGCCTGTAAAATTTCCACTGAAAAGTCTTCTCTCAGACATATTGCAGCTTTATTGTATTAAAGATGTTATTATTTCTTTACTTTCTCTTGTTTCTTTTTTTTTTGTTGTTGTTGTTTGTTATGGATCTTGTATTAGTCTGTTTTCACACTGCATAAATAACTACCTGAAACTGGGTAATTTATTAAACAAAAATGTTTATTTGACTCACAGTTCCACAGGCTTAACAGGAAGCATGAATGGGAGGTCTCAAGAAACCTACAATCATGGTGGAAGATGAAGGGGAAGCAATGCACATTTTCCCATGATGGAGCAGAAGAGAATGAGAGAGTAAAGGAGAAGGTGCTGCACACTTTTAAACCATCAGATCTCATGAGATCTCATTCACTATCATAACAACAGCAAGGGAAAAATCTGCCCTCATGATTCAAAAACCTCCCACCTGGCCCCTCCTCCAACTCAACATGAGATTTGGGCACTGACACAAATCCAAAACACATCAGATCTTTTCTTTATCTTTGAATGTTGAAAGTTGATTATTAAATCCCTTGAGGTAGTCTTCTTTGGATTAAAACTGCTTGGAGTTCTATATCCTTCTTGTATTTGGCTATTGATATCTTTCTCTAGCTTTGGGAAGTTCTCTGCTTATATCTATATTCATAAACTTTCTACCCCTCTTTCTGTCTCTATTTCCTCTTTAAAGCCAATAACTCTTAGATTTGCCCTTTTGAGGCTATTTTCTAGATCTTGTAGGCCTGTTGCATTGTTTTTATTTTTTTTCTGTTTTGCCTCTGACTGTTTTCAAATAAGCTGTCTTCAAGCTTATTTCCACTCCAGAATTTCTGCTTGATGCTTTTTAATTATTTCCATTGTCTCTTTGTGAAATGTACCTAACAGAATTCTGAATTTCTTCTCCGCGTTATCTTGATTTTCTTTGCATTTTCTCAAAGCAGCTATTTTGAATTCTTTGTTTGAAAGGTCTATATCTCTGTTTCTCTAGGATTGGTCCCTGGTGCCTTATTTAATTCATTTGGTGAGGTCATGTTTTTCTGGATTGTCTTGATACTTTTAGATGTTCATCTGTGTCTGGGCATTGAAGAATTCAGTATTTATTGTAGTCTTCTCAATTTGGGCTTGTTTGTACTCATTCTTCTTGGGAAGACTTTCCAGATATTTGAAAAAACTTGAGGTTTGTGATCTAAGCTGTATCTGCTTTAGTGTCTCTTTCAGTGACAGAAAATTAAAACTAGGTACTATGAGTGCTCACTTGTGATTGTAAAATTTGTGTCCTTGGGGATAATCAGCGGGGATTTCCATTTTGCCATCTTGTTCTGTCCCCTTTTGATGCTGCTTTTAATTAATTACACCTTTCACAAGAGAGTTCAATAGAAGAGATCTTTCATACCTAATCTACTCTTCTCTTACTGAATGGAGTCTCCCTATTTAAGTTATTTAGTTTTGTGCATCTCAGTTTTTCCATTTGTGAAATGGAGAGAAACATATTGAATACGTATCACTAGGTAACTGCAATAAAAGTAAGGTGTTTGAAAGTTGAATACTTTAAATGAATCTACATGCAGCACTCTTTACCATTCTTACACCCGTTTTTGTTTACCACTGATTAGGATCATATATATGAAATACCTTTTTACAGCTATAAAACATTCAATATTCACTCATTGTTGCTGAACAACCCACAGAAATCTCAGAATATGCATATGTGGATTTATTTGTTCGCTTATATTTTAAGGAGCTATAGCCTTTTGAGATATGCATAGTGTGTCACTGAGAGATTTTAATAGATTTGAAAGCCAGTTTGTTGAGAAAATATAACAAGTATTAGCTACAAAGCATTTTTAGATATCATTTTATATATGTATGAGTATAGTATATGCATGTGTGTATATGTATATCTGTATATTTTACTGATTGGCAGTAACTCATCAATATGCAACATAAGATTAAAAGACAAAGAACACAGGGCAAAAAGGCGAGGCATTTCATTAGTTAATTGAAGAATTTTAGGATTTCTGGGTTTCTTTCTAGCCCATGATTTTAAAATGATAGTAATAATCATAATAATAACAAAAATAACTGTACTTGTTAGGTATTTACTGCATTTAGACATGTCATATTTTATATTTTATCAAATCACAATAACCTTGTTTGTTTGATATTATTATCTTTTCAGGCAGATGACAGAAATGGAGGCTCAGACAGGTTTAATAATTTGCTGAAGTCTACACAGTAAGTATTGAAACAAAATGAGTTTAACTTGTGCTTCTTTATGACCTAATTTAAAAATATTTAGACATAACTTACATGCCACAAAATTTACCCTTTAAAAGTGTACAATTGACTACTTTCTAGTGTGTTCACAAAGTTGTAAATTTATCACAACTGATATGATTAGGCTTTGGGTCCTCACCCAAATGTCATCTTGAATGGTGATCCAAATCAGGATTTGAGCCCTGTGTCACAGTTGCTCCAGCTGTGGATAAAAGCGGCCAAGGTACAGCTCAGGCCATTGCTTCAGAGGGTGCAAGCCCTAAGCCTTGGCAGTTTCCACGTGTTGTTCGTTCTGTGGGTGTATAGAAGACAATAATTGAGGTTTGGAAACATCCACCTAAATTTGTAACCAGATGTATGGAAACATCTGGATGTCTAGGCAGAGGTGTGCTGCAGGAGCAGAGCCCTCATTGAGAAACTCTGCTAGGGCACTGCAGAAGGGAAATATGGGGTTGAAGACACCACACAGAATCCCCATTGGGTCACTGATTAATGAAGCTGTGAGAAGAGAGCCACCATCCTCCAGACCCCAGAATGGTAGATTCACTGACAGCTTGCACCATACACCTGGAAAAGTCATAGACATTCAATGCCAGCCCATGAAAGCAGCCAGGAGGGGGGCTGCACCCTGCCCAAGAATGGAGCTGCCCAAGGCCTCGGGAGCCCACCTCTTGCATCAGCGTGACCTGAATGTGAGACATGGAGCCAAAGGTGATCATTTTGGAGCTTTAAGATTTCACTGCCCTACTGGATTTCAGACTTTCATGGGGCCTGTAGCCCCTACACTTTGGCCAATTTATGCCACTTGGAAAAGAATATCCAATGTCTCTACCTCTGTTGTATCTAGGAAGTAACTAACTTGCTTTTGATTTTATAGGCTTGTAGGTGAAAGAGACTTGTTTTGTCTCATATGAGACTTTGGACTTGGACTTTTGAGTTCATGCTGGAATAAACAAAATCTTTAGGGGACTGTTGGGAAGGCATGATTGGTTTTGAAATGTGAAAGGGCCATGAGATTTGGGAGGGGCTGGAAGTGAAATAACATGGTTAGGGTTAGTGCTCCCACGAAAATCTCATCTTGAATTTTAATCTGCATAATCTCTATGTATCAAAGGAGAGGCCAAATGGAGATAATTGAATCATGGGGGTGGTCTCCCCCATGCTGTGCTCTTGATAGTGAGTTTTATAAGGGGGTCCTCCCCATTTTCTCGGCTTTTTTCCCTCCTGTTGCCTTGTGAAGAAGGTGCCTTGCTTCCCCCTCATCTTCTGCCATGATTGTAAGTTTCCTGAGGTCTCCCCAGTCATGTTGAATTGTGAGTCAATTACACCTCCTTTTACAATAAATTACCCAGTCTCAGTCAGTTCTTTATACCAATATGAAAATGGACTAATACACGATTATTTAATTCCAGAGCATTTTCATAGGAAATATTGTACCCATTAGCAGTTACTCCCCATTCCCTCCTTCCCCCAGCCACTGAAAACTACTAATGTACTTTCTATATCCAAGGATTTTCCTACTTTGAACATTTCATTTGAATGTCATAATACAATATAGGACCTGTTTGTGCCCGACTTCTCTTGCATAGCATAATGTTTTCAAGGTTCATACATTTTATAATATGTATTTCTTTTTTAAAGAATTCTAAACAATATTCCATTGCATGGATATTCTGCATTTTAATTTTCCATTTATCAGTTGATGGATACTAGGCTTTTCTCCACTTTTTAACTGTTATGAATAATGCTGCTATTAATGTTCATGTACAAGTTTTTGTGTTGACTTACATTTTTAGTTCTTTGGGGGTACATATCTAAAATTCAAATTGTGTGGTCATATGTAATTCTATGGTTAACTTTTTGAAGAACTACCATACTCTTTGCCACAGCCCAAACGAATTTTGTAAACAATATAATTCTTTGGAAGTAGATTCCTAAAATAGCTCTCCAAATTCATAACGGTGAAAATGTTTAAAGCCCTACTGTTTTTCTTTTTTTAAAAGGGGAATGCCCAAGTGTAGCTTAATGGATTGATTGATAAATGAGTATTCTATCCATTGGTAAAAATATTGAGCAAACAACCATTGCAATTTGATGATTCAAACTGGTGCAAGAAAAGAGCAACCTCTAGAGGATATCTGCTTTTTTCCTATTACACTATGACATTCTCTGTTTTGTTTTGCACTTTTAATTGGAAGGTGCATGCTACCTTAAATAAGTATCAATATAGCACTCAAAAATCTGTATTAACTCAGGTACTATTACTGTCTGTCTTTAAAAGTTATGTATTTAAAAGTCAGTATTACTTTGTGACATTTGTTTGTAGAAAATCCATATTGTTTAATTGTACAAACTCAAAGGAAAAAAATTGTCTCAAAAAATAGCAAAAAAATTTATGACTGAGTGGTCTGTGGAGTTTCATACTCTTTTCTGTAAGTTCGTATAAACGCAGTTTGTTGTTTCTGAATGACAGTAAAACATTTTTTTGTGTGTCACTTCATTTGATAGAATTTCTTTTAAAATTTGCCAACTAGAAATATTAAATTATGTAGTAACTGGTACTTCCGACTTTGTTTGTATTAATTTGGACTAATACTGTTAAAGGATTGGTAGTTAAGTGACTTACCTAAGATATCAAAGCTAACAAGCGAAAAGAAAAACTTGAACTCAATCCTTTATATAGAGGTGTATACTTTGATTTTTTTTTAAGAGGGTGGTTTGGAGAAGCAGTTAAGACCAGTTACCAGAAAGAAAGCAATCATTCATGCTCCCAATGCTGGAGCGTTAAAGACAGACAAGAATAACTGTGATAGTACCTGAAATGATTCTCACAAATTAAAGTATGTGTGAGACTGAAGTCTCTTTATTTGAAGGATATAGAGTGTGTAAGCTTTGAGTGGATTTGGGTATTTTATTCTTTTTCCCTTCTAGCTATTTTAAACCAAATTGAATGTATTAATATGCACTGTGATCAATTGGCCAATGTGGTTTGCCATATACACTTATGTTGTAGTTGAACTGAAAACTATATGAGTAGGAAGAAAAATGTGAATTAATTAATATTAAAGGTAATGTTAGGGAGAAGGACATCAAACTACACAATTGGTTGAGATATGGAGGAAGGGGAAACAAATGTATCCAACATTCAAAACTCTCCTTACTCTGATAATCTGCCCTCAAGAGTTAACGGGTAAAATTTCAAGTTATATATGAATAACAAACAGGATTCTATGCGTTATCAATAAGTACATAAGACAGTTTCAAAGTCTGACCTTTTCAGAGCCATTCTTTATCAGAGCTTATTTTGTGGAAAGGAAACTTTTCTAGGATATTATCTTGTCAGGTATTATCATTGCATGGCATTGTCAGCCTACTCCCAAGCGTCTCTTACTGCAATGTTACAATAAGATGTTTTTTAACTTTGAAAAATATCAGGCCTTTTCTTCTTAGGTCTCCCTGAAAAAGAAATTTAAGTTATGGACATGATTCAATTATAGTGAAGTAATTTTCTTGGTATATTTCTGCTTACTTTTTAAGAACAAGATGTCTCATCATAAAAAAGATAGGTAAATGGAGTGATGAATATGTTCATGACTTCAATTTAATAATTCCACATTATATACATATATCAAAACATCATGTTTTACACAAAGAATGTATGTAATTATGATTTGTCAATTAAAAATAATAATTTAAACAAAGAAAAGAAAGAACAATATGACTAGAATGTAAGCTTCTTTGAGGGCAGGTTTTTATTTTTCTTCTCTTTTACTCACTGCTAGATCTCCTGCACCTATAACAGTGTCTGGCACATGGTAGATACTCAGTATATATAAACCTCTCAAATAAATTATTTAATGGCTAATAGATCATAAAAATATTAAAATTGATTTTTGTTTTGAAATATTTCTAGAATCAGTCATTGAAAACTCAAGATTTCTGATAGGAAGAAAACACTGTAATTTTTCCTAAAAATGTAAATGAAGGTAAAATGAGCTAGAGTTATGCCAAGGATATTTACTTTTGTAAATAAATTAGGGAACATTCAAAGCAAGATCTGAATTTTAATAATCACTACTTTAGGTCACAAAGGTCTGACAGTTAAGTTCTTAACATGAATTAGTGAGGGGAAGGAACATTGCTTTTATCAAGGCCAATACTGTTGTAAGTTTTTATTCTTTGATTCACGCTAAACATGTTTTTTGTTTGTTTACTTGATTTTGGACTGAACCTCTGAGAAAAAATGCCTATGGTCTACCTGGGTGTCTTATATTTTAAGGGTTTTGTTGTGGATTTGGCTTTTTCTCCCTATTTGGTCTTTTCATTCCCAACAGAAACAGGTTAAACCGTCTTCAAATAATGTCGATTTCAATAGAATTTCAAATAAATACAACTTTAGGATTTTTTTTTTTTCCCAAAAGGTGCTCTCATTGTTTGGGAGAGTGGAAGTTTTCATTTAAAATGATAGATTTTAATAACCTTTATATTTTGGAACAATTTTATATTTACAAAAAAGTTACAAGGCTAGTACAGAGTTTCTACATGCCCCTCAACCATTTTCCTTGAGTGTTAATTTTTTACATCACAATGGTACATTTGTAAAAACTAAGAAATTGACACTGGAACATTACTATTAACTAAAAGATGTGATGTTTTAATAATTCAACTTAGCTATTTTGATGGATAGAAAATGATTTTGAAGAGAGAGCCTTCAAAACTAAATGACTAGAAATTAGTTGATGATTAACACATTGATTGGATACGCTTTTAATGGAAACTCTCCTTTAAAGCAAATTAAATGCAACTATCCAGGTTTATATTACACAAATTGCTACAGGATCCACAGGCAGGGTGACTAATACATTTTAAAATATATAATTTTTTTGAGGAATTGAGTTTATTTTCCCTTTAATTATATTCAGTTGGCAGTATTTTGTAGATTTGAACTTAATGGCAGCATTCTGGTTTTTCCTTGTAAATTTTGGAGTTTGAGGATGAACGAACTGATTTTGTTGCTATTTATGTTTAAGAACTAGTCTGGGAAGTCCATCACTGCTCAGTAGCCATAATCCTTGTCCTTAGAGCTAAGACTGGGCTATCATGGTATAATGATTACAAATCCAAAGTTTGCAGGCTGCTTTAAGAAGGATTGTAATAGCCTTCACTTTTTCTGCCAACTCAAGGGATTTATTTTTGTATATTGAAAAGACTGGTTTCTCGAACAGCATATATAAATTTGAGAAAAGCAACAGTCTCTTACACCCACAATGGTTAAAAATGTCTACCAGATAAAACACGAGTGTAAATAACCCACGTGTTTGTTCTGTTGTATAATGCATTTTAGGATTCTTTATTAAAACCGTGCAATGTTGTCATATCAATTTTTTTCAGAGTGAAGGATCTTTTAAAATAATTTTAATTGATACATAATAATTGTACATATTTATAGTGTACATGTGATATTTTGATACATGCATACAAGGTGTAGTGATCAAATTAGGGCATTTAGGATACCTATTACCTTGAACGTTTATTATATTTTGTGTTGGGAAAATTTAAAATATTTTCTTTTAGCTACTTTGAAATATACAGTATAGTGTCAATAACTATAGTCCCCCTACTGTGTTATAGAAGCACAAGAACTTATTCCTTTTATCTAGCTGTATATTTGTAACTATTAAGCAACTTCTCTTCAACATCTCCCACCCTTCCAAGTCTTTGATAACTATCATTTTACCTTCATGAGACCTGCTCTGTTAGCTCCCAGATACGAGTGAGAAACATGCAATATTTATCTTTCTGTGCCTGGTTTATTTCCCTTAACATAATGACCTCCAGTTCCTTCCATGTTCCTGCAAGTGACAGGATTTCTTTCTTTCTTTTTTTTTTTTCTTTTAATGGGTAAACAGTATTCCATTCTGTATATATACACCACACTTTCTTTACCATTCACTTGTTGATGAACACTTAGGTTAATTTTATATCTTTGCTATTGTGAATAGTGCTGCAATAAACATATGACTGCAAGTGTCCCTTTAATAAACTGACTTTCTTTCCTAGTAGTAGGATTACTGGAATGTATGGTAGTTCTATTTTTAGGTTTTTGAGAAATCGTTATACTGTTTCCCACAATGGCTATACTAATTTACTTACCCGGGAACAGTATATCCTTGTATATCCTCCACATCCTTGCCAGCATCTGTTATTTTGTCTTTTTGATAATAGCCATTCTAACTGGGACAAGATGATATCTCATTGTGAATTTAATTTGCATTTCCTCAATCATTAGTGATGTCGACCATTTTTTCATATACTTCTTGGCCATTTGTATGTCTTCTTTTGAGAAATATATATTCATGTACTTTTCTTACTTTTTAAATTGGATTTTTTTGTGTGTGTTGAGTTCCCTGTAAAATTTGAATATTAGTCTCTTGTTAGATGAATATTTAAAAATATTTTCTACCATTCAACAGATTAGTTGTCTCTTCACTTTGTTGATTATGTCCTTAGCAGTGCAGACACTTTTTAGTTTAAGTCCCATTTGTCTATTTTTGTTTTTGTTGTATGTCTTTTTGAAGACTTAATCATAAATTAATTGCTTAGGCCAATGTTGAGAAGAGTTTTACCTAAGTTTTCTTCTAGGATTTTGGTAGTTTCAGGTCTGTGTTTAAGTCACATTTGAAAACAATGTATTTGTAAGAGCTTGTATGCAGTTTAATTAATAAGCATGATTCTGCTTTGTTATCATTTTTTCATTTGGAAAAAACTATTGCCACTGCTAAATTGCAGTTCAGCTGTTAGTATCTTCTAAGGGACTTGTAAGAACAGTCACAGTATACAATAACTGTTAGATGGAGTAAAAATAAAAAAAATACACATAATTTGAAAAGGAGAATAAATACTTAGTCATACCATTAATATTACTACTACTATTACAAAAAAAAAAAATAAGATTCAGACTCTCCAGTGTTTTTAAGAGGAAATGCAGGTGTTGCAAATTTTACTCTGGCTTTTAGGTGTTACGTTTGAGATTCTCTTTGCTTAAGTTGTCTTCTTGTTGTATGCTTTTCTTCTGTTAGAGGCAACGTATGGTTTTAAACTACTTGTGAAACATTCAATGAACTTCCTGACTCCCTACTTATACAGAGAGAATTCATTGTATTTTAGTGATAATTGGACTTCCACCTTTTTTGTTTTTTTTGTCACACAGTGGTTATTTCTAGCTTTCATTTTTTAACTGTTTAGAGATGACGATTTTATTTAAACATATCCAAGACTACTCATTACATTTAAAATAATGGGAAATGTTTGTCATTTTACATTAGGTGCCTGTGAGAGGAACAAGAAGGGAACTTAATAGCTACATGAGAAACTGTAAACACACACACACACACACACACACAATTTTGTGGTTATTTAGGAACTATAAATATTTAATACTATAGATAAGTTTGTCTTATTTATAGGTTGTATTGGAAAGTTAAAATTTTTTTTTCATAAGTGCTTAAATGTTTCATATAATATGTAAGATTGAAACTATGTGAACAATCCATTAGGTATCAAAAATAAAAAATACTCTGACTCCAGTGAAGTTTAACAAAATGAAATTATGTTATGCCATATAAATCAACATAAACATAATTAATTCTACTTTCTCTTATATTGGTTTTTTAAATATATTGTTACCCTGTCATAAGCTTGTGTGAACTTCTGTAACATTTTAATTTAAAATCCAGACGTTTCTATGAGTGCTGCAATAGAAGCAATCAGTTAATTACCCGATAAAGATTAAAGGAGACATGCAGTACAAAATGCAATTAGATGCATACAATTGCTTAATATGTTGAGAGCTGTTTCTACAGGCAACCAAAATTAAAATTATGCGTCACTAGGGAAGTACTGTTTTATTTTGCCTATCTGTATTTCCTATTGACTTACAGAGATATTGCTCTATTTTAATGTGATCTCTTCCCATCTGCCCTCTAATGGTATTGCTGTAGTCATCCTCTTAGTTATTTTACTACAGTATTTGCCCTGGTGGTTTTATTAGTTCAGAGGCAAGTGTTTAATCATCAAAATATTGCTAAATAAGTTTAATGATCAACGTTGAAGAAGGTGACAGCTACACATAAGTCCTGTTTATGTCTCTGTTTAATTGAACACCCATATATTTTAGACAAATGAGACTACTTAATTCTCCACTGAAGATGCTTGTTGCTCTGTATACTCTGCATATCTAAAAGAAAATGATGGATACTAGATTTTAGCTTCTTACTTCTATTGTTTTCCGTTTCCTGCCTGTGATAAAAGGAGAAAAAATACGCATAGCGTTAATTTTCTAGGTAGAATTGTCTATAGGAAGTTGTGTGAGTGCAGAAGTATTTTCTTAATAGGATTCCTTGTTTGCAGAGACACTGCAAAGTCTACCAGCCGAAGCACACACTCTAAACTATAAAAGGTGACAGGTACCCCTGAGGAATAGAATTAGGAGGGGAAATAGGGCCTCAGGGAATTTCATTCTTTTACACATTGCTGCATTTTTTAGAAATTGTTGCAATGAACACATCATGTACAATGATTCTCTTTCTAAAATCAGAACAACAAAGGGTTTCCTAGTCACACAATTTCACTCTCCATCAGATGTAACCTACGTGGTGCCTTACTTGTTTGGCTTTTCCATACTTTCCCTCTCCACTCTGTCTGCATTTGCCAATAACCATATTTTAAAATGCATTTGCCAATAGCCATATTTCTGCCAAATTAGTAATATGTACTTTTGGGTTAATCTGATAAAATAATCAGAATAGTCAAGAGTGAAGAATGTGTGGTGAAATATTTGATAATTTCAATCAAACCATGTAAGTACCCATTTTTTTGGCTGTCTCTAAGGATAGCCTTGCTATTATGCCTCAGTAATTTTATGGAATTGAGGGCAATAGTTGTAAATTTTATTGTTACTATAATTTCTTTTTTTCTTTTTTTTTTTTTTTTTTTGAGACGGAGTCTTGCTCTGTAGCCCGGGCTGGAGTGCAGTGGCCGCATCTCAGCTCACTGCAAGCTCCGCCTCCCGGGTTTACGGCATTCTCCTGCCTCAGCCTCCGGAGTAGCTGGGACTACAGGCGCCCGCCACCTCGCCCGGCTAGTTTTTTTTTTTTTTGTATTTTTAGTAGAGACGGGGTTTCACCGTGTTAGCCAGGATGGTCTCGATCTCCTGACCTCGTGATCCGCCCGTCTCGGCCTCCCAAAGTGCTGGGATTACAGGCTTGAGCCACCGCGCCCGGCCTGTTACTATAATTTCAAAATATACCAAATCATAAAAAAAACCGCTGAAAATATAAAAACTCTAACGAACCAACTTGTGGGTTGTATTTTTACCTTTTATTTTAAATTATAATTTTCTAAAATATAGGATTTTCATCTAAACCTGATGGAAAGAATTGTTTTTGATATTTTGAACAAAGTCATGTCTGATTCCTTTTTGGGAAGGGCAGAGTCTCATTATAATGAAGAAAAAAATTTCACATGTATTTACTAAAAGAAGAGATAACATATTGAGTCATTAACACTCTAGTGAAAAATAGGTTGATATTCGTTAAAAGAGTTTTGTAAATTTTTGTAACATTTTGCAAGAAAAGTAAACGTTTGTCTGGTATATTCATTGATTCTTTTGATTTGTAGGAGAACACTGTGTTGTGAATCTTTTCCAGGCTATGGATTTGATATTTTAGTTTAATTAAGAGTTACTTGGCATTAATGGGACACAATGACCAATCACTCTCCTAAAAGTTAGATTAACTAAGAAAATCTTGTTGCAATTACCTTAATGCATTTTATATATTTTTTTGGCAAACAAGAGTTAATAGTATAAGATGGAGTTTCTTAGCTACTAATAATATGTGAAGCTTTGGGTATATTTGAAAGAAGTAAACTATTTACTTACAATGTTGAAGGATTTTTTTTCTGGTCAATATATTTGTGTTAAATTAGAAAAATGCTTACAATTTCTGATTAAAAATGCTGCCTTTTTGTTGGTGCCTATCCTGTGTTCTGACTTTTGATGGCCAAGGATCATCTCCAAATTGTATTTATGTAAGGTGCCCTTAGATGTACCACATCAAATTTTGGAAAAAGCTTCAGGGAAATACGGTGAAATATCAGTGACAAAGGGCACAAGCTTCACTGTTTTCTCAAGAGATTAGTAGCACTGCTAGTAAACACGGATGGTTTGTTTTTATGCTAATCTTGCTGCTCCCTGTCTTCTCAGTTGTGTACGAACATGTGTGTTTTTTCCATGCATGTTTTTACCTTGTCCAAGTTCTCCCAGTGTAGTATGTTTGGAGAAAATCATCCAAATTTCCTGACTCCTAGGCTATTATTTCTCCCACTGAAACATCCCACTTTTCTCATATTCAAACTCCTCTTTCAAGCCTTCAGAGCATTCACTATGCCTTTATTCTTGGACTGTATCTATTGTAGTTAAGCATCAATACATAATGTATAGGCCTAAATATCTGTTTCATTTATATTTTTGTTCAGTCTGAAGCCATCTACATGTTTGGTACCGTCATCCTTTCCTATCTTGGAGTGCAGCACATTTCATTGCTCTTTGATGAGCCTGTACCCTCTTAGATTTTCTTCTTTTGAGTGCTTAGAAGCCATGACAATCAGAATGTAGTATTTGGAAAGATATTTACTTCTTTTATTCATTGGTCTGCACGCTGAAGGAAACAAATCTATCAAGTTAAAACATAGGAATTTCATTAGGTGTTTTTTTCTTCCTGTTTTCAGTATCAGAAACATATCTGTTTTCAAAGGTAAAAGAATCATTACCACATGATCAGAGAAATAAAAGCTGGGAAGTTATTGCTTCTGTAAGGTATTCACAACCGATGTCCTCTTGGATATTATTAGATAAAATTCAGTTAGTATCTGTGTGCTTGACAGCTACAGTGTTTTGACCATCAGCTTGGGTCACACTAAATTACATAGTGGAATGAGATATCTGGCCAAAGCCTTGATAAGAATGATTCTTGGAACAAATTTCATAACTGTTTATTCTCCATGTGACTATTCTCTTTCCCTAAAACAAGAGGGAACTAGGCTACTAGAACAGCAAGCAAGGAAACTATTCCAAATGCTGGAACACAGAACCACAAAACATTGAAAAAACTCAGTCTCCTCTTGTGCTGTGGATTCCTATAAGGCAGAGATTAGTTTCTTTAATTTCCATTAGATATAGTAGAATATTTATTTTGCAACGATGAATTGTGAGGACTGCTATACACAGCAAGGGGATTGATTGTGGAATCTTGAATGCTGATTGTTTTTGTACTCTCTCTTGAAGGTGAAACAAGAACACACAAACCTATTCTTTTAAATGATTATTTCGCAGATTTTACAAGCCAACTGGGGAAATGAAGTTTAAGTGGAAACATATTTTTCAGATATGTGGGAGAAATAATCATTGAATTATTTTTCAATCGTAACTCTAAGAAAGTAAAAATAGTAAGGGCAATATGATAAAATGTGAAAATATTACTAGTTTTTTAGCATTAAGCATTAAATTAAATTTGTCATGTTACAAAATAAAACTGATATTTATGACTTTGAGTTAAAAATGAGAAATTACATATTAATATATATATAAAATAAATCGATGGACTTATTTGTAAAGCATGTGTAACTAAAAGTTTAAGTGGAAAGCTTATTATAGCAAATGTATTCCTATGGCGTAAAGATTTTGGGGAGCTGATAATGTCGGTGTACTGCTTTTGAAACTGTTTTCACAAGATTCTAGTTCAAGATGGCTGAATAGAGACAGGAGACACCTGCCCTCTCGGGAAAGGATAACCAAAATTATGAATAGGAAGTCAAACCTGGAAGAGAACATCTAAGAGTACACTAGAGGCCAGCAAAAAACTCAGGAGAAGCACCTGAGGCACAGAAGGGCAAACAGGCAAGTGGCCAACTTAGCTGAGATCTGCTGAGAGCCTGGAGGAGCGCAGTATTGTGGGGAAAGTGTGAGAGAGCTTCAGTGTTCCACATCCCGCCATGGACTGCTGCATTCCAAACTGCAGGGAGGCTCCTCTACCCTCCTGAACCGTGACACTAGCATAGGCAGTGATTTGGAGACTCCAAGAGGGCACTGCACCAGGCATGGAACTCATGTGAAATCACATTCCACCCCCGTGACTCGAGTGGCTGTGACAAGGTGCCATTTTAGAAGAGCAGCCCTCATGAAAGTGTATCCAGCCCTGGGAACAACAGCCCCTGTATCTCCACATGCCAGGGCCTCCCATTGGCATTCCCCAGTGTCCACCTGGAGGGCTGTAGAGGCACCGTGCTCACTAGAACCAAAGGTGCTGTGGGGTATCCAGTACTCTAGTCCACAAGGAAAACTACTCCGCAGGGAAAGGATGGTGCAGCACAAGAGAAGGCAGCCCCTGGAACAAAGGAAATCAAAGCGTACACTTTCCAGAACCCAAGAGCATCCTGTCTGGGGCTGTGAGAAGTGACCTTGCCCCAGCAGTGAAACAAATTCTGTGCTTGGCTTTATAAACAGAGGATGAGATGCCTCCCCATCAATGGAGCACCCTCTGTGCTTGGGTTCATACATAGAGAACGGGGACCCACCTCTCCCTCTACACACCCATTCGTGCTGCCACCGGAAGCTGTAGTGTGTGAACTGGAGAGCTTCCTGTCTGGAACTATGAATGGTGACTGTGATCCCAATGGTGATGTGGCCTTCATGCCAGGACTCCAGTGTGAAGGCTGGAGGTCCCAACTCCACCTCTGTGTGTCACTTCAGAGTAGTTTCCACAGAGAGAAGCATGTTTGGGACTGTGGGTGATGAAACCACACCACAGCCACCACTAACGCCAGTGTGCACTGCTCGCGAACCAGAGGCTTGTCTCACCACTGCTACTGCCATCGGCCACATCATGCCACCTGCCAAGGGGCCTGCTCACCTGCCTGGCCCACAGCTGCCACTACTGGTATCTGTGCAGGCCACCTGGAGGCCCAAGAAGCAGCCTGTCAGGGACCACCAACACGGTGTGAGTATACATTAACCCAGAGAACAAAGACAGGCATACTCAGCCCACTGCTGCCACAACTGGGTCCTGAAGACTGGCTCACCTGGCTTCCCAGTCCCCAGCACAACTTCGTCAAAACCTCCACTCTTAACTGCACCCTAACTTACAGAGGAAATCAAAGAAAGCACTAATACTGTTTACAATTGGTGAAATAGAGACTACACTACTGCACACACCCATAATCAAAGCCAAAGTGCCCCACCCAACCAAAACCACAAGTATACCTGCAGGAAAAAGTTCTCCCCTACAAAAAAATTCAAAAATAGTAAGAAGCAACTATTACACCATATGTGCAGATGTCAATGTAGAAGAACTGGAAACACGAAAAAGCAAGGAAACACAACATCTACAAAGGAGCACAATACCTCTCCAGCAATAGATCTTAATAAAAAAAAGAATTTTTTGTACCAGATAATGAATTCAAGATATTGATACTAATGAAGCTCAGTGAGATACGAGATAGTTCTGAAAAACAATACAAAAAAGTCAGAAAATTAATTAAGGATATGAATGAGAAATTGATCAAAAAATAATTTTTAAAAAATAATCTAATAGAAATTCTGGAACTTAAGAATTAATTGAAGGAAATACAAAATAAATTTGACAATAGACTAGATCAGGAAAAAAATCTCAGAAATTGAAGGCTAGTTTTTGAAATAATCCAGAAAGATAAAAACAAATAAAAAGCAAAAAGAATACATAAAGACTTGTGACATTTGGGACAACATTAAGCAAACAAATATTAAATTATCAGCATCCCAGAGGAGGAAGAGAAAAAGAAAGGATTAGAAAATCTATTCAACAAAGTAATAGATGAAATCTTCTTATGTCTATCAAGAGTTTTAAGCATCTAGATAAAGGAGGCCCTGCCATCTCAGGGAGATACAGGACAAACAGTTCTACCCCATGGCAAATTATAGTAAGACTGTCTAAAATCAAATATAGTGAATCCTAAAACCAGCAAGATAAAAGTGTCTAGTCACATATAAAGAAAAAACCCGTCATATGACCAGCAGCTATTTCAGTAGAAAATTTATTTTATTTAATTATTTATTTATTTTTGTTTTTAACGTTCTGGGGTACGTGTGCAGGATGTGCAGGTTTGCTACATAAGTAAATGTGTGCCATGGTAGTTTGCTGCACCTATCAACTCATCACCTAGCTATTTAGTGCAGCATGCATGAGCTATTTTTCCTAATGTTCTCTCTTGTCATACCCCACCCCCTGACAAGCCCCAATGAGTGTTGTTCCCTTCCTTGTATCCATGCGTTCTCATTTTTCAGCTTCTACTTATAAGTGAGAATACGTGATGTTTGGTTTTCTGTTCCTGCATTAGCTTGCTGAGGATAATGGCTTCCAGCTTCATCCATGTCTATGCAAATGACATGATCTTGTTCCTTTTTATGGCTGCATAGTATTCCATGATGTATATGTACCACATTTTCTTTATCCAGGCTATCATTGACGAGCATTTGGGTTGATTCTATGTCTTTGTTATAGTGAATAGTGCTTCAATGAACGTACACATGTATTTATCTTTGTAATAGAATGATTTATATTCCTTTGGGTATATACCCAGTAATGGAATTGCTGGGTCAAGTGGTATTTCTGGTTCTATACCTTTGAGGAATCATCACACTGTTGTCCACATTGGTTGAACTAATTTACATTCCAACCAACAGTGTAAGAGTGTTCCTATTTCTCTGCAACCTTGCCAGCATCTGCTGTTTCTTGACTTTTTAATAATTGCTATTCTGACTGGTGTGAGACGGTATTTCATTGTGGTTTTGATTTGCATTTCTCTAAGCATCAGTGATGTTGAGCTTTTTTCATATGTTTGTTGGCCATTTGAATGTCTTCTTTTGAGACATATCTTTTCATGTTCTTTGCCCACTTTTTAGTGGAATTGTTCATTATTTTCTTGTAAATTTGTTTAAATTCTTTCAGATTTTGGATATTAGACCTTTGTCAGATGGATGGATTGCAAAAATTTTATCCAACTCTGTAGGTTGTTTGTTCACTCTGATATTAGTTTATTTTGCTGTGCAGAAGTTATTTATTTAATAAGATCCTATTTATAGAGTTTTGCTTTTGTTGCAGTGGCTTTTGGTGACTTCGTCATGTAATCCTTGCCTGTGCCTATGTTCTAAAGGGTATTGCCCAGATTTTTTCCCAAGGTTTTTATAGTTTTGAGTTTTGTATTTAAGTCTTTAATCCACTTTGAGTTAATTTTTGTGTAAGGTATAAGGAAGGGGTCCAGTTTCAATTTTCTGCACAAGGCTAGCCAGTTCTCCCAGCAATATTTATTAAATAGTGAATATTTTCTGAATTGCTTGTTTTTGTCAGATTAGCCAAAGATCAGATGGTCATAGGTGTGTGGTCTTATTTCTGCATTCTCTATTCTGTTGCATTGGTCTATGTGCCTGTTTTTGTACCAGTATCATGCTGTTTTGGTTACTATAGCCCTGCAGTATAGTTTGAAGTCCAGTAGTGTGATGCCTCCAGCTTTGTTCTTTTTTGCTTAGGATTGTCTTTGCTATACAAGTTCCTTTATGGTTCCATATGAATTTCAAAATCACTTTTCCTAATTCTGTGAAGAATGTCAATGTTAGTTTAATGGGAATAACATTGAAACTATAAATTACTTTGGGCAGTATGGCCATTTTCATGATATTGGTTCTTCCTATACATGAGCATGGAATGTTCTTCCATTAGTTTGTGTCCTCTCTGATTTCCTTGAGCAGTGGTTTGTAGTTCTCCTTTAAGAGGTCCCTCACTTCCCTTGTTAGCTGTATTCCTAGGTATTCTCTTTGTAGCAATTGGGAATGGGAGTTCATTCATGATTCGGCTCTCTGCTTGCCTCTTGTTGGTATAATGCTTGTGACTTTTGCACATTGATTTTGTTTCCTGAGACTTAACTGAAGTTGCTTCTCAGCTTAAGTACCTTTTGGGCTGAGATGATGGGGTTTTCTAGATATAGGATAATGTCATCTGCAAACAAAGACAATTTGACTTCCTCTCTTCTTATTTGAATACCCTTTATTTTCTTCTGTTGCCTGATTGCTCTGGCCAGAACTTTCAATACTATGTTGAATAGGAGTGGTGAGAGAGGGCATCCTTGTTTTGAGCCAGTTTTCATGGGAAGTGCTTCCAGCTTTTGCCAATTCAGTATGATTTAGGCTGTGGGTTTGTCATAAATGGCTTATATTATTTTAATGTATGCTCCTTCAATACCTAGTTTATTGAGAACTTTTAATGTGAAGGGATGTTGAATTTTATCAACAGCCTTTTCTGCATCTATTGAGATAATCATGTGGGTTTTGTCTTTAGATCTCTTTATGTAATGAATTATGTTTATTGATTTGCATACATTGAACCAGCCTTCCATCCCAGGGATGAAGTCAGCGTGATCATAGTGGAGAAGCTTTTTGATGTGCTGTTGTATTTGGTTTGCCAGTATTTTATTGAGAATGTTTGCATCAGTATTCAACAGGTATATATTGGCTTGAAGTTTTTGTTGTTGTTGTTGTTGATGATGATGTTGTATCTCTGCCAGGTTTTGGTATCAGTATGATGCTGGCCTCATAGAATGAGTTAGAGAGGATTCCCTCTTTTTCAATTGTTTGGAATAGTTTCAGAAAAAGGGGTATCAGCTCCTCTTTGTACTTCTGGTAGAATTTAGCCTTAAATCCACCGCGTCCTGAGCTTTTTTTTTTTTTTTTTTTTTTTTTTTGGTAACTACCCCAATTTCAGAACTTATTATTGGTTTATCCAGAGATTCAACTTCTTCCTGATTCTGTCTTTGGAGGGTGTATGTGTCCAGGAATTTATCAATTTCTTCTAGATTTTCTAGTTTATTTGCATAGAGATATTTATAGTATTCTCTGATGGTTGTTTGTATTTCTATAGGATCAGTGGTGATATCCCTTTTATCATGTTTTATTGTGTCTTTTTGATTTTTCATTCTTTTTTCTTTATTAGTCTAGCTAGAGGTCTATCTATTTTATTAATTTTTTCCAAAAAAAAAGAGCTCCTGAATTCATTAGGTTTTTGTGTCTGTATCTCCTTCGGTTCCACTCTGAACTTGGTTATTTCTTGTCTTCTGCTAGGTTGGGGATTTGTTTGCTTTTATTTCTCTAATTCCATTAGTTGTGATGTTAGGGCGTTGATTTGTTTCTAGCTTTTTGATGTAGTAATTTAGTGCTATAAACTTCCCTCTTAATTCTGCTTTAGCTGTCTCCTAGAGATTCTGGTATGCTGTCTTTTTGTTTTCATTGGTTTCAAAGAACTTCTTGATTTTGTCTTTAATTTCATTATTTACCCAGGAGAACTTCAGAAGCAGATTGTTCAATTTCCATGTAGTCTTGTAGTCTTGAGTGAGTTTCTTAATCTTGAATTCTAATTTGATTGTGCAGTGGTCTTAGACACTGTTTGTTAAGATTTCAGTTACTTTGCATTTGCTGAGGAGTGATTTACTCCAATTATTTGATTGGTTTTAGAGTAAGGGCCATGTTGCTCCAAGAAGAATGTATATTCTGTTGTTTTGTGGTGGAGAGTTCTGTAGATATGTATCAGGTCCACTTGATTGAGAGCTGAATTCAAATCCAGGCTATCTTTGTTAATTTTCTGTCCCAATGATCTGTGTAACATGGACAGTGGGGTGTTAAATTCTCCCAGTATTATTGTGTGGTGGTCTACGTCTCTTTGTAGACCTCTAAGAACTTGTTTTATGAATCTCAGTGCTCCTAAATTGAGTACATATGTATTTAGTATAGTTAACTCTTCTTATTGAATTGATCCTTTTACCATTATGTAATGCCTTTCTTTTTTTTTTTTTTTTTTTTTTCTAAATCTTTGTATTTTGATCTTGATTTAAAGTCTGTTTTGTCAGAATCCATCATTGGAACCCCTTTTTTCTCTTTTCCATTTGCTTGGTAAATTTTCCTCCATCCTTTTATTTTGAGTCTATGTGTGTCTTTGCATGTGAGATGGGTCTCTTGAATATAGCACAATGGTAGATCTTGACTCTTTATCCAGATTGCCATCCTGTGTCTTTTAATTAGGGAATTCAGCCCATTTACATTTAATTAATATTGTTACGTGTGAATCTGATTCTAGCTGGCAATTTTTCAGACTTGTTTATGTAGTTGCTTTATCATGTCAATTGTCTGTGTACTCCAGTGTGTTTCTGTAGTGTCTGGTAATGGTTTTTCCTTTCCGTATTTAGTGCTTCCTTCAGGAGCTCTTGCAAGGCAGGCCTGGTGGTGGTGAATTCCCTCGGTGTTTATATGCCTGAAAAATTTTTATTTTTCCTTAGCTTATGAAGCTTAGTTTGGCCGGTTATAAAATTCTAGGTTGGAAATTCTTTTCTTTAAGATGTTGCATATTGGCCCCCAATCTCTTCTGTCTTGTAGGGTTTCTGCTGAAAGGTGTGCTGTTAGTCTGATGGGCTTCCTTTTATATCTAACCTGGCCCTTCTTTCTGTCTGCCCTTAACATTGTTTTCTTCATATCAACTTGGAGAATCTGATGATGACGTGTCTTGGGGTTGATCTTCTCGTGGAGTATCTTACTGGGGTTCTCTGGTTTTTGTGAATTTGAATATTGGCCTGTCTTTCTAGGTTGGAGTTCTCCTGGATGATATACTGAGGTGTGTTTTCCAATTGGCTTCTGTTCTCCCCATCTTTCCAGGTACCCTTAACAGTCATAGGTTTGGTCTCTTAACAGGACACCAGAGGTCTCAGAGGTTTTCTTTGTTCCTTTGTATTCTTTTTTCTCTATTCCTGTCTGCTTGCCTTATTTCAGCCACATAGTCCTCAAGCTCTGACATTCTTTTTTCCACTTTGTCTATTCAGCTATTGATACTTGTGCTTGCATTGTGAAGTTCTCCTGTTGTGTTTTTCTGATCCATCGGGTTATTTATGTTCCTCCCTAAACTCATTATTCTGGTTAACAGCTCCTATGATGTTTTATCATGGTTCTTAGCTTCTTTGCAATGAGTTAGAACATACTCCTTTAACTCAATGAAGTTTCTTATTACTCATGTTCTGAAGCCTACTTCTGTCAGTTAATCAGTCTCAGCCTCAACCCAGTTCTGTGCCCTTGCTGAAGCCATGTTGTGATCATTTGAAGGAGAAGCAGCACTCTGGCTTTTTGAGTTTTCAGCATTTTTGCATTGATTCTTTCTCATTTTCATGGGTTTATCTATCTTTTATCTTTGAGGCTGCTGACCTTTGGAAGAGGTTTTTGTGGGGTCTTTTTCAATTATGTTGTTGTTGTTGTTGCTTTCTGTTTGTTTTGCTTTTAGCAGTCAGGTCCCTCTTCCGTAGTGCTGCTGTGATTTATTGGGGGTCTACTCCAGACCCTATTCACCTGAGTACCTCCCACCCCTGAAGGTACTATCAGTGGAGTCTGCAGAACAGCAACAATGGAAGCTGGCTCCTTCCTCTGGGAGCTCTGATGCAGAGGGGCACTTATGTAATGCTAGCTGGAACACTCCTGTTTGAGGTGTCTGGGGACTCCTTTTGGGAGGCTTCACCCCATCAGGTGGAGGGGGATCAGAGACCCGCTTAAATAAGCAGTCTGACTGCCTTTTGGCAGAGTGGGTGTGCTGTGCTTGGGGGAATCCCCCTCATCCTGGCTGCCCTGTCTCTCCAGAGCCAGCAGGAAGAAAAGACTAAGACCATTGACACATGATATTGCAGCTGCCCCTCCTCCTAGTGGCTTTTCTCAAGAATATCAGAGCTCTGTCCATAAACCCCTGCTTGGATATGCTGAAATTCCCACAGGGAGACTCCACCCAACCCAGTGAGGAAAAGTGAATCAGGGTTCCACTTAAAGAAGTAGTCTGGCCACAAAATGCCCCAGACGCTGTGCTGTGGGGAATTGCTCCTGGTCCAAACCACCCAGTCTCTCTGGCACTGGCAACAGGGGAAAATGGCCAGCTGGCAGACACAATAATGGTGGCCTTCCCTTACCCTGCCCCAAACTCCGTCTTTTCAAGCAGTCTCTAGCTAGGTGCACTGGCCAGCATAGATTCTAAGACAGTGGATTTTTAGCTTGTGGGGTTTTGTGGGAGTGGACCCATTGGGCGAGGTCACTTGACTTCTTGGCTTCAGCCCCCTTCCCGTGGGAGTGGACAGATCTCTTGCCTCACTGGAATTCCCAGAGCTGGGGTATGCAGAAACTCCTGTGTCTCAGTGTCTGCTAGAGCAGCTGCCCACCTGAGCAGCCCCAGTGAGTATGCACAGCTCTGTGCTTGGGACCCAAGGCCCTGGTGGTGTGGGCTCACAAGAGGACCTCCTGATCCATGGATTGCAAGGATTCATGGGAAAAACGTGCTTTACCGTCTTCCTTGGCTTGGGGAGGGAGCCCCCCATGCCTTGTGCAGCTCCCAGGTGGGCCATCACTCCACCCTGCTTTTCCTTGCACTCCGTGGGTCATGCCATCTGCCTAGTCTGTCCCAATGTGAAAACCTTGATACCTCAATTGAACATGCAGAATTCATGCACTGTTTTCATCCTTTTTGGTGGGAGCCAGAGAGCAGAGCTGTTTCTATTTGGCCATCTTGGCTGCTCCACCTATTTATTTTTAAATGTTTTATTTTCATTTTTTGTGGGCCCACAGTAAGTATATATTTATGTGATGTATGAGATATATTGAGACAGGCATACAAAGTATAATAATCACATCAGAGTAAAAGTTGTATCCATCACCTCAAACAATTATCCTTTGTGATGCAAACAATCCAATTATACTATTTTAGTTATTTTTAAATGTACAATAAATTATTTTGACAATTGGCACCTTGTTGTGCTATCAAATACTAGATCTTACTCATTATTTCTAATTTTTGTACCTATTAAAAATCCTGACTTCTTCACCAACCCAGTACCTTTCCCAGCTTCTGGTAAGCATCATTCTGCTCTCTATCTCCATGAGGTCAACTGTTTCATTTTTAACCTCCACAAATAAGTAAAACCATGTGACATTTGCTTTTCTGTGCCTGGAATATTTCACTTAACATAATGACTTCCAGTTCCATCCATGTTGTTGCAAATGACAGATCTCATTCATTTTAATAGCTGATTAGCACTCCATCGTGTCTATGTACCACATTTCTTCATCCTCTCATGTGTTGATGGACAATTAGGAAGTTTCCAAATCTTTGCAATTGTGAACAGTGTGGCAACAAACACGGAAGTGTGGATATCCCTTGGATACACTGATTTCGTTTCTTTGGGGTATATACCTAGAGGTGGGATTGCTAGATTACATGGTAGCTCTATTTGTACTTTTTTGGGGGAACTTTGAAACTGTTCTCCGTAGTGGTTGCATTAACTTAACATTGTGATGAAAAGTGTAGGAAGATTCCCTTTTCTCCACATCCTTACCATCATTTACTATAGCCTATCTTTTGGATATAAGCCATTTTAAATGTGGTGAGGTAATATCTCATTGTAGTTTTGATTTGCAGTTTTCTAATGATCAATGATGTTGAGTTCTATTTCATATGCTTGTTGACATTTGTATATCTTCTTTTGAGTAATGACTATTTAAAACTTTTGCCCATTTTTAAATCAAATTATTGTGTTTTTTTTCCATATAGAGTTGTTTGAGTTCCTTATATATTCTGGTTATTATCCTTTATTGGATGGGTAGTTTGCAAATATTTTCTCCAATTTTGTGAGTTGTTTCTACACTTTGTTGATTGTTTCCTTTGCTGCACAGAAACTTTCCAACTTGATGTGATCCCATTTGTGCGTTTTTGCTTCAGTTGCCTGTGCTTACACGGTATTGCTCAATAAATATTTTCCCAGTCCAATGTACTGCAGAGTTTCCCTAATGTTTTCTTATAGTAGTTTCATAGTTTGAGGCCTTGGATTTAAGCCTCTTATTAATTGTAATGTGATTTATGGGTATGTCAAGAGATAGGGGTCTAGTTTTTTACTCTCCATATGGATATCCAGCTTTCAAAGCATCATTTATTGAAGAGACTTTTCCCAAATGTATCTTCTTGGCACCTTTGTCAAAAATCAGTTCACTGTAAATGTATACATTTATTTCTGGATTCTCTTATCTGTTCCATTTGTTCTATGTGTCTGTTTTCATGCCAGTATAATGCTGTTTTTGTTACTATAGCTCTGTAGTATAATTTGAAGTCAGATAATGTGATTTCAAATAATCAGATAACATCTTATGAAATAGTCAGAAAATGTGGTGCAAACACTCCCTTAGTCACCCTGGCTGGTGTCTTACTATGTTGCATGTTCCCCAAGTATGCTAGCTCTGAACGAAGCACTAACACTTGCCTATGAGTTGCAGTCCTTGTGGCATAGACTACTTTTCAAGTTTATTTAAAACTCCAGACCACTTTTTCCCCCAGTGGCAAGGCTTGATGAAACTCAAGTTATGACCACTGGGGTGACTAATTCTACTCAGGATAGGGCTTATCTCAATGCTCTCTCTGTATTTATCAGCTGAGTTCTTCCTGGTGTCAGCAGCGCTGAGTTCCAATGATAATTCCCACAATTGCTGCACTTTCCCTCACTAAAGCACAGAGATTCTTTCTCCATACCATGCATCCCCTGCCATCATATGAGAAGGTGGTGTTGGCAATTCCAAACTGTCTTTCCTATCCTGTTTAGTGCCTCTTTCAGTGATAAGAAGTTAAAGCCAGGTACTGTGATCACTCAACGAATTTTTGGTTCTTATGTAGGTGTTTTTGGTGTAGATAGTTGTTAAATTTAGTGTTTCTGTGATGAGAATGATTGATGAAGGTTTCTATTCTCCCATCTTGCTCTGCCTTTCAGCAGAAAATTTATAGGCCAGAAGAGAATGTGATGATATATTCAAATTGCTGTAATAAAAAACACAATCTGCCACCCAAGAACACTGTCCATTGGATTATCCGTCATAAATGGAAAAGAATTATTCTCTCCCAGGCAAGCAAATGACAAGGGAACTTATTACATTAGACCAGGCCTACAAGAAATGCTCAAGGAGCTCCCAAGCCTGGATAAGAAAAGATGACATTTACCATTATGAGAACACACAAAAGTATAAAAGCAGTAACACAAAAGAGGAAAATAAAAGACTCACATTGTATCACTACAGAAATCCAGCTGATCACAATGACAATCTTGTTACAGCTTATTGAACACACCAAAGTAAAGAGAATGCTTCCTAACTCATTCTATGCACCCAACATCACCCTGATACCAAAACCAGACAAGGAAGTCACAAGAAAGGAAAACTACAGGGCTATGTATTTCTTGAACATGGACACAGAAATACTCACAAAAACTAGTGAACCAAATCCAACAGGACAACAAAAAGACAATACACCACAATGAAGGAGTGTTTATTTCAGGGAGCCAAGGATGTTTCAACATACACAAATCAATAAGCATGATACATCACATCAACAGAATGAAGGATAAAAGCCATATTATATTCTCAATAGATGTAGAAAAAAGCATTTGATAAAATTCAACATCACTTCATGATAAAAACTCTCAACAAACTAGGCACAGAACTATCAGATTTGATAATAATAAAGACCATATTTGAAAAACACACAGCTAACACTAGTCTGAATGGAGAAAAGTTGAAAGCCTTTTCTCTAAGAACAGGAACAAGACATGGTTGCCCAATTTCACCACTCCTATTCAACATAGTGCTGGAAGTCCTAGTCAGAGGTATCAAGTAAGATAAAGAAATAAAAAGCATCAAAGTTAAAAATGAGAACTTCAAATAGTTTCTCTTTGCTTCTGTCATCTTTTTTTTTTTTTAAATTTTTGAGACAGAGTCTCACTGTGTCACCTAGGCTGGAGTACAGTGGCACAATCTCAGTTTACTGCAACCTCCAACTCCCTGATTCAAGGCATTCTCCTCCTGCCTCAGCCTCCCAAGTAGCTAGGATTACAGGTGCCTGCCATCACGCCTGGCTAATTTTTGTATTTTTAGTAGAGATAGGGTTTCACTATGTTGGCCAGATTGGTCTCGAACTCCTGACCTCAAGGTATCTGCCTGCCTCATCCTCCCAAGTCCTGGGATTACAATCATGAGCTATCATACCCACCCTCAATAATCTTATATCTAGAAAAATCTAAGGACTTCACCACAGCCTCATGGATGCAGTAAATGAATTCAGTAAATTACAGAATATGAAATAAATGTACAAAAATCACTAGCATATCTATATACCAACAATGATCTAGCTGAAAAAGAAATCAAGAAGACAATCCCATTTATAAAAGCAACAAAAAAATAAAATGCCCAGGACCAAATTTAACCAAGGAAGCAAAAAATCTCTACAAGAAAAACTACAAAACACTGATGAAATAAGTTGAAGAAGACACGAACAAATAAAAATTATCTCATTCTCATGGATCAGAAGAATTAACGCCATTATAATGACTATACTGCCCAATGAAATCTACAGATTTAATTTAATCACTATGAAAATGCTAGAGCCATTCTTCACATAATTAGGAAAAATTTTCCTAAAATGTATATGGAACAAGTAAGAACCTGAATAGCCAAAGCAATCTCGAGCAGAAAGAAGAAAGCTGAAGGCATCACATTACCAGACTTCAGAATATATTACAAGGCTATAGTTACCAAAACAACATGGTATTGGTATGAAAATAGACACATAGACCAATGGAATAACATAGTTAACCCAGAAATAAATCCAACTGATATTTTTACAAAGCTAACAAGAACTTACATTAGGAAAAGAATACCCTCTTTAATAACTGATGCTGGGAAAATTAGATTGCCACATGTGGAAGAAACTGGATGCTTATTTCTCACCATAAAAAATCTACTCTGAATGGATTACAGACTTAAATATAAGACCTGAAGCTATCAAAATTCTAGAAGAAAACCCAGGAAAAACTTTCCTTAACAAGAAGTATGTGACAAAGACTCCAAAGCATATTTAACAAAAAACAAAAATAGTAAAAGTGGGATATAATTAAAGTAGAAAGAAAATGATATAATCAACAGAGTGAAGAGACAACCAGCTTGTTGAACAGGAGAAAATATTTGCAAACTAATTATTTGATAAGGAACTAATACCCAGAATATACAAGGAACCCAAATGATAGGAAAATAACCCAAGTAATCCTATTAAAAACTGGGCAAAAAACATGAACAGACATTTCTCAAAAGAAGACACACAAGCAGGCAACAAGTTTATGAAAAAATGCTCAACATCCCAGATCATCAGGGAATTGAAAATTAAAAGCATAATAAGATGCCCTCTTACCCAAGTAATAATGGTTATCATTAAAGAGACACATACAAAAAAACAGACATTGGCGAGGGTGCAGAGAAAATTATACACTGTTTATTGCAATGTAAACTGGTACAGCACTATGAAAAACAGTATAGAAATTTCTCAAAAAACTAAAACTAGAATTGCCATTTGATTTAGCAGTCTTTACTGGATATCTACCCAAAGGAAAATAAATCAGTATATCAAATGGATACCTGCACTAGCATGTTTATTGCAGCATTATTCATGGGAGTAAATATATGGAATCAACTTAAGTGCCCATCAACAGATGAATTGATGAAGAAATGTGGTATATATACACAGTGGAATAATATTCAACCATAAAAAGAATAAAATCATGTCATTTACAGCAACATGAATGAAACTTGAGGTCATTATCTTAAGTGAAATAAGCCTGGCACAGCATAAAGACCTTGCATATTCTCACTCATATCTGGTAGATAAAATATTTGATTACATTAAGTAGAGAGCAGAAACATAGGTAACAGAGACTGAGAAGACTGATGGAAGGGAGGAACAATACAAGTGTGTTATAAGGTATAGGCATGCAGAAAAATAGCAAGAATAGGTTCAATGCCTGATAGCAGAGTACAGTTACTATACTGAACAAAAATATATTGTACTCAGGTGATGGACACCTTAAATACTCTGTCTTGACTTGTATGCTTTATACACATGTAACAAAATTTCACATGTACCCCATAAATATGTACAAATTAAAAAAATGTTTTCACAGTCCATAATAGGAGATGTGCTGTATACACATGGTTGATTGCCAAATGACCAAATATTAAAATCAGTATTTGGTTGAAGTTGAGTATCAGCATTATTGAATAATCTTCTAAAATACAAAAATAGGCCAGGTATAGTGGCTCACACCTGCACTTTGGAAGGCCAAAGTGGGAGGACCATTTGAGTCCAGGAGCTTGAGGCCAGTCTGGGTAACATAGAGAGAACCATCTCTACAAAAAATTTAAAAAGTAGCTAGGTGTGGTGGTGCATGCCTGTACAGCTACCTGGGCAGCTGAGGGGGGAAGACCACTTGAGCCTAAGGAAGTCGAGGTCACAGTGAACCATAATTGTGCTACCACTGCGCTCCAGCCAGGGTGACAGAGTGAGATCCTTTCTCAGAAGAAATAATAAATAAATAAATAAATTACAAGAATAAAATAAGTTTATGTTTTAAAGTACAAAGTATTACAATTTTATTACGAATACCCCAGAATTCTGTTACAATATGGTATTTTAAAATATTTTTTATACAAACTCAAAGTATGTAAATAAAATGTGTTTGTAATTTCTTAGCCATTAAAAGCCTTTGCAGTGTTTATTTTACGATCAAAGGCAATTGCATAACTATTGTCTTTTATTGACATCCTATTCTCTAAATATTTCTTACCATACTGTCAATTGTGTCAAAGACAACAACTGTGTTCCAGGTTTATCTTCTGCCCCTGTTTCAAAGTACAGTAGAGATCTTGTTAGAAAAAAAATCTTATGACGTTTTTTGTTCTTTCTCTGTATCTGTCTCTCTCACTGTTTATCTCTCTCCTCCTGTCCCAAGGGTAATACTATTTGGTGCTTTACATATTTTCATGTGGGCAATTAAACCAAGCCAAACTTAAATAAAAGGACCAAAACCTCCAATCTTTTAAAATTATTCTCCAAACACACACACACACACACACACACACACACACACACACACACACACAGAGAGAGAGAGAGAAAATAAAGGAATAGTCATGTAACTCCTCTCATAATAAAATCACTAACCTGCAGAAAGAAAACTCTTTGCTAAGTAAAGCAGAAAAGTGCTGTGTTTGAGGAGGAAAAATAATAAAATGTTAACTTTGGTAAGAGAATCCCATTTTGACTTGATGGAAAGAAATTTTACTTAGACCAACAACTTACCATAATTTAATTTATTCTAAACTGTAGTTATATTATCTTAAAATAGTAACGGGGGATGGCAACTAATGTTATTTATCAGTAATATGTCTAAGAAAACAGTCTCAATATACAGGTGGGCCAATATCCAAAAAATTTTCCAATTACAAAAGTAAATATAGAAGAGTTGAAGTTAAGTGACGAAAACACATTTCAGAAAAAATATATATATATACTTTAAATGGAAGACATAAAATTCCTTTTTAACCTGACCTAGAAACAGTGCTCCAAATGTAAAACTTGAAATAAAAATCAACAAACATTTAGATCTACTTATATGATAAGTAAATTCCTTTTGCTTTCTATTGAAAGAAGAAAAGAGTCTATATAATCAAAATGCCTGCTTTGGAGATGTTAGAAAATCTTTCCAGAAAACTGTATATAAGACTGATATTATCTAGCTCTGTATCCCCACTCGAATCTCATGTCGAATTGTAATCCTCATTGTTGGAAGAGAGACCAGGTAGGAGGTGATGTGTTCATGGGGGTGGATTTTCCCCCTGCTGTTCTTATAATAGTGAGTGAGATCTCAGAAAATCTGGGTGTTTGAAAGTCTGTAACACTTCCCCCTTCACACACTCTCTCTCCTGCTAGCCATGTGAAGACATGCTTGCTTCCTCTTTACCCTCTGCCATGACTGTAAGTTTCCTGAGGCCTCCCCAGCCATGCCTCGTTCCAGCCTGTGGAACTGTGAGTCAATTAAACCTCTTTTCTTCATAAATTACCCAGTCGCAGGTATTTCTTTATAGTAGTGTGAGAATGCACTAATAAAAAGACTAAATTTTATTGGAAGGAAATAAAAAAGGGGATTCCTAATTGGTAATTAGGGGGCAAGACTGCTCTATTCTAATGGGAATTTAGCCTTTCTATTATACATAATCCCAGCCTCATCTTGTAGCATTTATGAAATCATTAAATCATTCAAGACGTCAAGAACTGCTCACATAATGAATTTAACAAAAAACTGAAAGAATTAAAAAATGTAATTTTAAATCTATACTTGTGAGATCTAGTTCTCCAGTTCTCCATTTATAGAATCCTATTCTATAAATTCTTTGTGAATGTACCGTCAGAGCGGCTGATAAAATATATAAAAAATAGTGTATTGATTGTTGTCACCAGAGCAGTATTCACGGTACTATATTGCCAACAAAAAATTGCTTCGAGCTGACTTATCTTTAAATCTGAATTAAAGTAAGAATTTTTCTAATAGTATTTCTAAGTCAACCAATTTTAGTTTTTGCTTTTCTTGTTTTATTTTCTTTCCTCTTCTTCTCCCTTTATCACTTCCTTCCTTCCTCCTTTTCCTGTCATATATTTTACTCTACCAAATTGTTTCTATTAGCCATGTAAAACAATATTTAAAAGAATGGGATATAGGCAAGATGGCCAACAAGACACAGCCAGGAGGAACATCTGCCACCAGGGGACCTGAGTATTGGACAACTAGCACACTCCTTGAAGATCTTCAGAGGAAAGATATTGAGAGTGGATGGAGGAAAGACCCAGATGCCGGACTGGAGTGGGAAGAAGCTGGGAACCCTGCACAGGGTTGTTGTACACCAGGACTTGTTTCTGGCCCCCAACGACTTCTGGAGAAGTGATAATTTGAGCAAGCCAGTGGCAACCTGCTCTCACAGTAGGCCTCTAGAATCTTGGAATCAGGATACCCCACAACCCCTACAGATACTAGAGATGGCAGGGAGAGCTGCCTAGGGAGGTGTTAGGGGCAGAACTCTAGCCAGTGTGGAGTCCAGAGGACTTGGTATGGGAGCATCTGCAGCGGAGCATGGCCAGGAATGCCCATCCCCCAATGCTCACTTTGGTTCCCTAGGATACTTTAGCCCTAGGGAACTATCTGACCTGAACGGTGCAGGTCGTCTTGCCCATTAGACAGAGCCAGTTGGACCCGAGCACCCCTCAGTCGACTGGCTTCTCCTGGGGCCCTAGCCTGGTTGCAGTGCAGCCTCAGATGCCCAGATGAGGTGCATCCTGGGGACAGACCCACATTAAAGCTCCTGCACTGGCATAGTGCATCTCACCAATGGAGAGCTCCAGCAGAGTGGCACCTGTGGATGCACACCAGCCCACCCATACATTTGCCCCACCACAGCCTCCCCCATAACACTTTACCTGCATGCACTCACCCATGGTGAACCTCAAAATTGCTTCGCCAGCCTGTGTGCATGCAGGAAGACCTTTTTTTTCCCATTCTCCGCCAGCACGTGGGTGTGTGTGCACCCCGCCATGCCACTCATTGCTGTCAGTTTTCACAGTCAAAGAGACTCACAGACCCCCGACAAACTAGGGCTTTGCTCCTACACTGACACTGACACCAGCGCAAAACTGCATGGTGACCAGCAGAGCTGCCTCACTCACTGTGCGGCCTCTGCTGCCCACGTGAATGTGTGCACAGAGGGTGCCAGTCCTGCACCCACCAGTGTCCCACCACTGCACCAATGGAGCCTCCAACACAAAACTGTGCAAGGAGACCAGCAAACCTGCCCCTGCCTTGAGCAGCCATAGCTGCCTGCATGAATGCACATACAGAGGGCACACAGAGTCCCTCAGCCACCATCACCCTGCCCCCATAGCAACACCACTGATGGTACAAATACATGCAGTGATGCTGGTGGGGCTCCACTTTCTGCACTGTGCTGCCATTGCTGCCACTGCAAACAGCCACATGAAGCCTGGCACCCCTGAAACCACCAAAATCCCACTGTAGCCAATAAGTGTGCAGTCTGCTGTCCTGCTGCTGCTGCTAACATGTACAAATGAAGATGATTCCTGCTGCCACCACTCTATGAAGCGCTTTGGCTGGAACCACCCATCAGAGTATTGTAAACAGCAATCCAGGAACACCTCAGACCCTCCATTGGAGCAGGTTCCTAACCTCGAGTGACCAGAAAACAAAGTCCAGGGCCCAATACAAGACCCATAGACTTAGAGCTTGCGGTCCAGGAGTACTGAGCTAAGATGTGGACCCTGAAGATCTTCCAGAAACTAATCCAGTCAACCGCCCCACATTATACCACAATCACACTCACATGTATATCAAATAGGATAAAAGGAAAAAAGATCCCATCCTAAGAATAACAGTTTCATAGATTGAAGGAAAATCAGCCCACAAAGATGAGAAAGAACCAGCACAAGAACTCTGGCAATTCAAAAATCCAGTTTCTCCTTCATCACACTAGTCCGGCAACAATGGTTCTTAATCAGGCTGAGATGACTGAAATGACAGATACAGAATTCAGAATATGGATAGGAATGATGACCATCAATATCATCCATAGGAGAAAGTCAAACCCCAATCCAAGAAATCTAAGGATCACAATAAAATGACACAGTAGCTAATAGACAAAATGGCCATTATGAGACAGTACCAAGCTGATCAGTTAGAGCTGAAAAACAGGCTGCAAAAATTTCATAAGGCAATCGCAAATATTAACAGCAGAATTTACCAGTCTGAGGAAAGAACCTCAGAGCATGAAGACTGGCTGTATAAAATAACTCAGTCAGAGAAAAATAAAGATAAAAATAATAAAGAAGAATGAACAAATCCTATGAGAAATATGAGATTATGTAAGGAGACCCAATCCACAATTCATTGGCATGCCTGAAACAGGGGAAAAGAAACCAAGCAACTTGTAAAACGTATTTTAGAATATTTTTCATGAAAAATTTCCCAACCTTACTGGTGAGGCCAACATTCAAATGCAGGAAATGCAGAGAACCTGTGTGAAATACCACACAAGAAGACCATCCCCAAGACACATAGTCATCAAATTCTCCAAGATTGAAAGGAAAGAATGTTAAAGACAGTTAGAGAGAAGGGGCAGGTCACCTACAAAGGAAATCCCATCAGGATAACAGCAGAACTGTCCACAGAAACCCTACAATCCAGAAGAGATTGTCAGTCTATGTTCAACATTCTTAAAGAAAAGAATTTTAAACCATGAATTTCATATCTGGCCAAACTAAGCTTCATACGTGAAGGAGAAATAAGATCCTTTTCAGACAAGAAAATGCTAAGAGAATTTAAGAGCAGACCTGCCTTAAAAGAGGTCCAGAAGAGAGTGTTAAATATAGAAAGGAAAGACTGTTACCAGTCATCACAAACGCACAGTTAATTACATATACCAGTGCCACTATAAAGCAACCACACAAACAAGTCTGCATAATAACCAGCTAACAACATAATGACAGGATTACATCCACACATATCAATACAAACCTTGAATGTAAACAGGCTAAATGCTTGAACTAAAAGGCACAGAGTGGCAAGTTGGATAAAGAAGCAAAACTCAATGATATGCCATCTTCAAAAGATCCATTTCACATGCAATGACACCCATAGGCTCAAAATAAAGGGATGTAGAAAAATCTGCCAAGCAAACAGAAAGCAGAAAAAAAGCAGGTGTTGCTATTCTAATTTCATACAAAATCAACTTAAAATTAACAAAGATTTAAAAAATAACATGGGCATTACATAATGGTAAAGGGCTCAATTCAATAAGAAGACCTAGTTATTCTAAGTGTACATGTGCCTCATACAGGAGCACTCGGATTTATAAAGCAAGTTCGTAGAGACCTACAAAGAGATTGAGATAACCACACAACAACAGTGGAAGACTTTAATATGCCACTGACAATATTCGACAGCTTATCAGGGCAGAAAACTGACAAAGATATTTGGAAACTTAACACTTGACCAAATGAACCTAATAGAAATCTATAGAATATACATTCTTCTTATCTGCGTATGGCACATATTCTAAAATCAACAACACAATGGTGCATAAAACAATCCTCAGAAAATTTTAAAAAATGAAATTATACCAACCACACTCTCAGACCACAGCACAATAAAAATAGAAATAAATACTAAGAAAATCACTCAGAACCATATGATTAAATGAAAATTAACCTGCTCCTGAATGACTTCTGGGTAAACAATGAAATTAGGGCCTAAATCAAGAAATTCTTTGAAACTAATAAAAAAAAAACCCCACATACTAGAATACCTGGAATAAGAGCAAAGCAATGTTAAGTAGGAAGTGTATTGCACTAAACACCCACATCGAAAAGTTAGAAAGATATCAAATTAACAACCTAATATTACAACTAGAGGAACTAGATAAACAAGAGCAAACCAACCCCAAACCTAGGAGAATACAAGAAATAACCAAAATCAGAGCTGAACTGAAGGACATTGAGAAGTGAAAAACCATACAAAAGATCAATTAATCCAGGAGCTGGTTATTTGAAAGAATAAATAAGATAAATCAACAGTTAGCTAGACTAATAAAAATAGAGACAAGATTCAAATAAACACAATCAGAAATGACAAAGGGAATGTTACCAGTGATACCACAGAAATAGAACAAAACCCTAAGAGACAATTATGAACACTTCTATGAACAAAAATTAGAAAACTTAGAAGAAATGTATACATTCTTGGAAACATACAACCTCCAAATATTTAACCACAAAGAGATTGAATCCTTGAATAGACCAATAATGAGTTCTGAAGTTGAATCAATAATAAGAAGTCTGCCAACCAGAAAAAGCCAAGGACAAGATGGATTAATAGCCAAATTCTGCCAGATGTATAAAGAAGAAATCATATAATTCCTACTGAAACTATTCCAAAACGTTGAGGAGGAAGATCTCCTTCCTAACTCATTTTTATGAGACCAGCATCACCAAAACGTGGCAAAGACACAAAAACAACAAAAAAGAAAAACGCAGGCCAATATTCTTTTTTTTTTTTTTTTTTTTTGAGACGGAGTCTCACGCTGTTGCCCAGGCTGGAGTGCAGTGGCGCGATCTCGGCTCACTGCAAGCTCCGCCTCCTGGGTTCACGCCATTCTCCTGCCTCAGCCTCCTGAGTAGCTGGGACTACAGGCGCCCGCCACCGCGCCCGGCTAATTTTTTGTATTTTTAGTAGAGACGGGGTTTCACTGTGGTCTCGATCTCCTGACCTTGTGATCCGCCCGCCATTCTTGAGGAGCATAGGTGGAAACATTCTTAACAAAATACTAGCAAACCAAATCCAGCAGTACATCAAAAAGCTAATCCACCATAATTGAGTAGGCATTATCCTTGGGATACGAGGTTGACTCAACATACACCAATCAGTAAATGTGATTCATCACAAAAACAGAACTAAAAGCAAGATCACAAAATCATCTCAGTAGCTGAAGAAAAGCTTTCAATAAAATTCAACATCCCTTCATAGTAAAAACCCTCAACAAACTAGACATTGAAAGAATATACTTCAAAATAATAAGAGCCATATATGCAAAATCCACAGCCAACATCATACTGAATGGGAAAAAGCTGGAAACCTTCGGCTTGATATACAGAACCAGAGAAGGATGCCCACTCTCTCCACTCCTATTTCACATAGTACTGGAAGTCCATGTCAGTGTAATTAGGCAACAGAAAGGAATAAAAGACATCCAAATAGGAAAAGAAGTCATATGCAATCCCATTCAACAATAGCCACAAAAACAATAAAATTTCTAGGAATACAACTAACCAAGGTGGTAAAAGATCTCTGCTATGAGAATTAGAAAACATTGCTCAAAGAAATTGAAGATGACACAAACAAATGGAAAAACTTCCATTCTCATTGACAGGAAAAATCAGTATTGTCAAAATGGCCTTACACAGAAAAGCAATTTACAGGTTCAATGCTATTCCTATCAAACTACCAATGACATTATTCCCAGAACTAGAAAAACTATTTTAAAATTCATATGGAACCCAAGTAAAAAGAAAAAAAGCTGGAAGCATCTTATAACCCAACTTCAAACTATTCTACAAGGGTACAGTAATCAAAACAGCATATTATTGCTACAAAAACAGACACATAGACCAATGGAAGCGAATAGAAAGCCCAGAAATAATGCTGCACACTTAGAACCATCTGATCTTTGACAAAATTGACCAAAACAAGCAAGGGGGAAGGACTTCCTATTCAATAAATGATACCGAGATAACTGGCTAGCCATATGTAGAAGATTAAAATTGGATCCCTTCCTTACATAATGTACAAACAATAATTCAAGATAGATTAAAGACATAAATCTAAAACACAAACTCAAAAACCCTGAAAGATAACCTGGGAAATATTATTTTTGACACAGGACCTGGCAAAGACTTTATGATAAAGATGCCAAAACCAATTGCATCAAAAACACAAGTGGACAGATAGAAGCTAATGAAACTAAAGAGCTTCGGTACACCAAAAGAAATTATTAGCAGATTAAACAGACAGAATGTGAGAAAATATTTGCAAATTGTGCATCCAACAATGGTCTAATGTCCAGAATCTATAAGAAACTTAAACAAATTACAAGCAAAAAACAAAGAACCCCATCAAAAAGTGGACAAAGGACATGAACAGACGCATTTCAAATGAAGGCACAATGTGAACTACAAGCATATGAAAAAATGCTCAACATCACTCATCATTAAAGAAATGCAAATCGAAACTATAGTGATACATCATCTCATACCAATGACAATGGCTATCACTAAAGAGTCACAAATAATAGATGCTGACAAAGTTGCAGAGAAGGAAACGCTTACACACTTCTGGTGGGAATGTAAATTAGTTCAGCCTTTGCGGAAAGCAAAGTTAGGTGATTCCTCAAAGAACTTGAAACCAAATTGACCCAGCAGTCCCATTATTGGCTGTATTCCCAAATGAATATAAATTGTTCTACCATTATGACATATGCATGCATATGTTTATTGCAGGACTATTCATGATAGCAAAGAAATGGAATCAACCTAAATGCCCATCAACAGTAGACTGAATAAAGAAAATGTGATACATATACATCATGGAATACCATGGACCTGTAAAAAAGAATGAGATCATGTTCTTTGCAGAAACATGGATGGAGCTTGAAGCCATTATCCTAAGCAAACTAACAAAGGAAGAGAAAAACCAAATAACGTATGTTCTTTCGTATAAGTGGGACCTAAATATTGAGTACATATGGACAACAAGAAGTGAACAACAGACACTGGGGCCTAGTTAAGGGTTGGAGGTGGGAGGAGGGTGAGGATCAAGAAAACTATCTATCAGGTACTATACTTATTTACCTGAGTGATAAAATAATCTGTACACCAAAACCCCACGGTATTCAATTTACCTACATAACAAAACTGCACATGTAACCCTGAACCTACGATAAAAGTTAAATAAAATAAAAGAAGAAATACATGTTTACTTTTCTTGAGACAATGTACTAGTCAGCTAAAGACAGATAGCTTAAGTCAAAAAATATCATTTTCATCTCATACCAAATATATCTGTGAAAATTGTTTTCCTTAAAAATAAATGTGTAGCAAAAAATGTGTATACTTTTCAGTATAATCTGTAAAAGTAATACCTTTTTCTAAAAATGTCTCAAACACTACATTGGAGTGAATTAATGCAGATAGACACAAACTTTGCAAAAGTCAAGTCATTTTATTGTACTGGTTGTTAAAAAAAATGATATTTGCTGTAATGAAAGCATTCAAAAAGCTGTAGCAATAATTATGACAGAAAAAATTAAAGCAACAACTGTTTTCCAGAAATTGATTTAATTGGAAACTGAATTTGACAACTTGTTAGAGGTGGGATAGAAAGTTTCTCTGATTATAACAGGTGGCATAGAACCCATATGGAATTAAAAAAAATATCTGAATAATTTGCATGTAACTTTTGTTCTGACAGCATTTCCACTTTTTCATTATATTTTTAGAGGTCTAGTCTAGAGGGGAAACATCTGATGATATTTGGTGTTGAGCCTAGGGGAGAAATATTTAATAATATTATTGATTAAAAAATAAAAATTGGAATTGATTCAAGGCATTTAAGGAACATTTCCCACGAATAAATTTTATATTTATTATTGACATAAAGAACACATACTTTGAGTTATACAGAAGCCATGTCCTCCAAAATTACTCCTGGCTAGTCTTTGAACTTCTGATTTAAGTACCTAAGGTCCATTTTCCTAAGAATATTCTGTCTTTAAATAAAATAATATGGCAAAAGATAGTCAAGTCATGTTTTAAAAATAGTATGCAATTTTAACATTCCGACAATAGTGACTAAGTAAAATGTAGGAAAGAAGATTATTTATGCATTCAATATATCTACATATAGTGAATTTATACATGGAAACTCCTGTTTTTAAACTATACAGAAATATTTTTTTCATATCTTTTACAAGAAAGTTGCTAAGGAAACATCACAGCATAAATGAAGCACTTATGTATTCTTATTTTATTTTATTTTACTTTATTTTTATTTATTTATTTATTTTGAGAAGGAGTTTCCATCTTGTTGCTCAGGCTGGAGTTCAGTGGCACAATCTCTGCTCACTGCAACCTCCACCTGGGTTCAAGCGACTCTCCTGTCTCAGCCTCCCAAGTAGTTGGGATTACAGGCGCCCACCACCATGCCCTGCTAATTTTTGTATTTTTACTAGCGACGGAGTTTCACCATGTTGACCAGGCTAGTCCCGATCCCCTAACCTCAGGTGATCTGCCCTCCTCGGCCTCCAGAGTGCTGGGCTTACAGGCGTGAGCCACCATGCCTGACCAGCACTTATGTATTCTTATCTTAAATGTTAGTGCCACTGTTATATGATTAATTGATATATAGAACAGGTATACATGGCACAAGTAGGAAGCTAATATGTATACCACGAGCACTTTAAGGAAGTATTGTAACTCAATAACAATGAGAAATGACAAATACATTTTTCTTATATATTTATTTTTTGACAGAGTCTCACTCTGTTGTCCAGGCTGGAGTGCAATGGCAGGATCTTGACTCACTACAACCTCCACCTCCGGAGTTCAAGCAATTCTCCTGCCTCAGCGTCCCTAGTAGCTGGGATTACAGGCGCACGCCACGATGCCCAGCTAATTTTTATATTTTTAGTAGAGACGCGGTTTCATCATGTCGGCCAGGCTGGTTTCCAACTTCTAACCTCAAGCGATCCGCCCACCTCAGCCTCCCAACGTGCTGGATTACAGGCATGAGCCACCATGCCCGACCTTCTTATTATCATTTTAAACAGACTGATAGTGAGGCTTATGAAAATATCATCTCTCTAACATCTACGAAAATCCATAACAATAGCTCATGAACTCTGTTTAGCAGGGTAATAGCAGGTTCAATTGCTTGCCTTTTAAATGTTGAATGTCAAATCTGAACAGTGAAACTGTCAAACTGTCAAAAAAATATGTCGTAGGCATTTTTTTCTTATCATGTTAAGAAGTATGCAAATGTAGCACAGCAATCCTCTTCGTAGAGCTAATACTGTTTCTTTTTCCTCAGTAATAATAAGATTTTTCAGAGTGAAAGTTGCAGAAATAAATTCTGTATTTAAATGCAATTTTTCTGGGCTTGGTGAAGGGAAAAATCTCAGAGCTAGTGGTGGATTTATTTATTGACTTGGTATTCTTTTTCTTTTTCTTTTTCTTTTTTTTTTTTTTTTTTTTTTTGAGATGGAGTCTTGCACTATCGCCCAGGCTGGAGTGCAGTGGCGCGATCTTGGCTCACTGCGAGCTCCGCCTCCTGGATTCACGCCATTCTCCTGCCACAGCCTCCCGAGTAGCTAGGACTACAGGTGCCCGCCACCGTGCCCGGCTAGTTTTTTGTATTTTTAGTAGAGACGGGCTTTCACCGTGTTAGCCAGGGTGGTCTCCATCTCCTGACCTCGTAATCCACCCGCCTCGGCCTCCCAAAAGTGCTGGGATTACAGGCGTGAGCCACCATGCCCGGCCTTGACTTGGTATGCTTTTTCTAAAGCATATGAAGAAGTTAGGAAGCATTTACTCTCTTGTGTTGTGAGAAGAAAATTAAGATTAGAAAAATTATTCAGCCTACAAATGAATTTCTCAATGCAGCACCCAATGTGTCCTAGAATGGACATGTCTGGTGTCTCAGATAATAATTATGTGAAGAAAAATGATATGAACATCTAGCTTGTTTTAGGCTTGACCAAAGTCCTGTTAGGCCCTAGGAACTGGAGCTGAGGTCATCTTTACTACCAATGGGACTATCTCGATTTTTGTATTTCTGAGTGAAAAATAAAGAGATTTCAGTGTTTTAAATAACACTAGAAGGCACAGAAACTGAGTGAGATAAGACAGATTTGGGATTCCTGTGACTTTCTCTCTACTAGTTTTGTATTGAAGTCATGTTATTGTCATTAAAATGTTTAGCAATTAAGCACATAGCCTATAATTTCTGCCTCTCTGGAGGCTTGACGCCGGAAGATCACTTGAGGCCAGGAGTTCTAGATCATCCTGGGCAACGTAGTGAGAATGAACTCTCTGGATCCAGGTCAACTACCACTTTGATCCTAACTACTTGTGTAAATAACATGTGATAAGTCATAAAAATGTACCCAGTATTACAATCTTTTCTGAATAAAATCCCCAGAGAATGTTGAGAATGAACGCTCCACTGCCAACAGAGTCAATAATAGGTTTTATACTCATCAGTAAACTGACTCCTATCATGATTGCAACAAGTGGGCTACGTTTGTAAATTTGTAAATGAACATTTGTAGATTGTTAATGTTTATGTTATAAGAACTATGCTGATGGCCAAAGGCAAAACTTCAGTCCTGCCTTTAAGCTCTCAATCAAAGGACTTTAAATATACTTTCTGAAAAGTGCTAGTTCTTCCCTTCTGTGTCTCCTAGTGTGTCTCTTGTCTTGGTTGCCCAGGAAGTTATATTCTAATACTCAATGTATGACATTCTTTTCACTATAGCTCTGATTATAATTGTAATTCTGCAAGCTAAGATTTATGAACAGTGATTGCTACAGTGTTCAGAATGGAGAGATGAATTAACAAATGCATTTAAAAAATCATCAATAAAATTTCTGTAATTGTAAAGTTAAATTAAAAATAACCAATATATTTGGCAATATGCATTTTTTCATGTTATGAAGGAAAGTCCTTCGGCATATATAGCTTTTCTAATTAAAATTTTGACTAAATCTAAAAACATACCTGTTATAGAAATCTCCCATTGTTACAGTGTCGCAAGAGTTTTCTGGGGAACATTTTTGTTTGCAATCCTAGACCAACCTCTTATTTTAAAAATATCCCAACACCATTTATTAAATAGGGAATCCTTTCCCCATTGCTTGTTTTTGTCAGGCTTGTCAAAGATCAGATGGTTGTAGAAGTGTGGTGTTATTTCTGAGGCCTCTGTTCTGTTCCATTGGTCTATATATGCTGTTTTGGTTACTGTAGCCTCGTAGTATTGTTTGAAGTCAGGTAGCGTGATGCCTCCAGCTTTGTTCTTTTTGCTTAGGATTGTCTTGGATATATGGGCTCTCTTTTGGTTCCATATAAAATTTAAAGTAGTTTTTTCTAATTCTGTGAAGAAAATGGTAGCTTTATGGGGATAGCATCATCTTCAGCAAACTAACACAGGAACAGAAAACCAAACATCACATGTTCTCCTTCATAAGTGAGAGCTGAACAACGAGAACACATGGACACAGGGAGGGGAACATCACACACCGGGGCCTGTTGCGGTGTGGGGTCTAGGGGAGAGATAGCATTAGGAGAAATATCTAATGTAGATGACGGGTTGATGGATGCAGCAAACCACCATGGCATGTTTATACTTATGTCACAAACCTGCACATTCTGCACAGGTATCCCAGAACTTAAAGTTTAATAAAAAAATAAAAATATCAGTGGGGTAGAAATTGTCAAGGTATTGAAATATTCATTCTCAAATATCTTCTTTGATTTTCTGGAATCCTTACCCATTTTTTGTTTTTTACCTGACCATGTTTAGAGAAATAAGTAGAAAAAACATATATGCATGTGTTTTATCTAGCCCCAATTTCTTTTTCTTTTTTTTTTTTTTTAATTTTTTGTCATTCCTTTATTCCTCAGTCTCTTTTTTTTTCTTTTCTTTTTTATTATACTTTAAGTTCTAGGGTACATGTGCACAACATGCAGGTTTGTTACATATGTATACATGTGGCATGTTGGTGTGCTGCACTCATTATCTCGTCATTTACATTAGGTATATCTCCTAATGCTATCCCTCTCCCCTTCCTCCACCCCACAACAGGCCCTGGTGTGTGATGTTCCCCTTCCTATGTCCAAGTAATCTCATTGTTCAATTCCCACCTATGAGTGAGAACATGCGGTGTTTGGTTTTCTGTTCTTGCGATAGTTTGCTGAGAATGATGGTTTCCAGCTGCATCCATGTCCCTACAAAGGACATGAACTCATCCTTTTTTATGGCTGCATAGTATTCCATGGTGTATATGTGCCACGTTTTCTTAATCCAGTCTGTCACTGATGGACATTTGGGTTGGTTCCAAGTCTTTGCTATTGTGAATAGTGCTACAATAAACATACGTGTGCATGTGTCTAAAACTGATGATATATTTTTTTTTTTGGTTCTTTCCCATGAAATAGAAGATCAACTAAAACACACAAGAATGTCATAGATTACTTAAATAACAAATATAGATATCTTGGGTTTCCTCTCTCAGGACAGTTTCCTGTTCAAATAACTGACCTTACACACAGAACCTCAGAGAAGAAGCAACTAGATCTGCATCAAAGGATCCTAATTTACACATGTAAGGTAAATAACTCACCATATAGTTTACTCTGTTTAGAAAACAACCAGAACCATTAATAAGATTATTAATAGTGTCTTATTAAGTGAAACTTGTTTCATTACTAAGAGAATATTCAAATGCTATATTTACGAGTAAAAAAGTAAAAATATTTCATTGTTTTAAATTTATTTAAGTCATTATTAAGCAAATAAAGCAAACTGTTAAGCAAAAGAGCCTTCATAACAATGCTGGTTCCTCTGGCTTGGAAAGATTTGCAGCATAGTCAGAGAGTCTATGCTTTACTACTTTAATCAACTTCCCTTGTGTACTCTGGACAGCCTCAAAATTATTCAATTATCACATCTCTCAAACTGCATTTTCTTAAATCAGGCACAGAAACTCACTTTGGTGACAAAGCAAGAGGGCCTTGTGCAAAAACCTTTTCTTTTGTAAAGCAGTACAACCAAGTTTAGGGTCTGGCCAGACAATACAGAATATAGTTATTGCAGCAGACATTACAACTTACTAATTTCTAAACTCTCCCTCCTTCTGGAGCCCTCACCTCCACCCCACACACAGAGTTAACTCTGCTTGAGAAAACATCTAGTCATGCCCCTTCAGGACCACACTTGAAATATAAATGACCAGAAAAAAAAAAAAAAAAAAGTCTACTTTCAAAAGCACTAGAGAAGTGTACCTTTCAGAGAGAATGCTGAGAGATTTAGATTTCATACTGTAGTGTGGGCGTTTTGCCCTCTTTCTATCTTCGTTGGAATTAGGGACAATTTTCCACTTTGTTTGGGTGATCATTTTTCATTTGCTCATGATGACCCCAATCTTATGCTACGTCCCCTTTTTAGCTCTGTGCTGCATAATTGCACATTTTTAAACTTGCCTTATTTTTCTATTTTTACAATTATTTCCTCAGATATGTGGCTCTTCTCTGAACTGTTTTCAAATTCTCGAAGTTTTTACTTACAAAGTCTTAGAGATTGCTTGCTTATCTCTCCAGGGTTTGCCTAGGGATGCATATAATTGAGGGGCAGCTAATATGGACTATTTTTTTTAAACATATAAAATTACTTTTTATTGTGGTAAAAACAGTCAACATGAGACCGACTCTCTTAACAAAATTTCAAGTGTACAATGCAGTGTTTTTAACTATAAACATAATGTTATACAGCGTATCTCTGGAACATATTCATTTTGCACAACTGAAGCTATATAAATGTTGACCAGCAACTCACCATTTCCCCTTACTCCTTCAGCCCCTGATAAACACCATGCTACACTCTGTTTCAATGAATCTGATGATTTAAGATACCTTATGTAAGTAGAATCATGCAGTACTTGTCCTTCTGTGGCTGGCTTATTTCAGTTAGCCCAAAGCCTTCCAGGTTTCTCCACGTCATTCCATATAACAGGATGTTCTTCTTTAAGGCTGAATAGAATTTCATTGTTTATTTATAGGACCTTTCTTTGATCCACTCATCTATGGACATTTGATTTGGGTTGTTTCCACATATTGGCCATTGTAAATGGTGTTGAATGAACATAGGAGTTCTAATGTCTCTACGGGATTCTGATGTAAATTCTTTTGAATATGTACTCAAAAGTGGGATTGCTGGCCAGGTGTGGTGGCTTATACCTGTAATCCCAGCTCTTTGGGAGGCTGAGGCAGGTGAGTCACCTGAGGCCAGGAGTTGGAGACCAGCCTGATCAACATGGTGATAACCCCGTATCTGCTAAACATACAAAAATTAGCCGGGCGTGGTGACACAGGCCTGTAATCCCAGCTACTTGGGAGGCTGAGGCAGGAGAATCGCTTGAACCCGAGAGGCTAAAGTTGCAGTGAGCAGAGATCTTGCCATTGCACTCCAGCCTGGGTGACAAGAGTGAAACTTCGCTTCAAAAATAAATAAATAAATAAATAAATAAAGGGGAATAGCTGGATCATAAAGTAGCTGAGGAACCTTCATACTGTTTTCCTAGCAACTGCATCATTTTACACTCCCACCAACAGTATGTAGGAATTCCAATTTCTTCACATCTTGACCAACACTTATTAACTTTTGTATTTCTTTTCTTGAGACAGAGCCTCACTCCATTGCCCAGGCTGGAATGCAGTGGCATGATCTCGTCTCACTGAAACCTCTGCCTCCCAGGTTCAAGCAATTCTCTGCCTCAGCCTCCTGAGTAGCTGGGATTATAGGTGCCCACCACCATGCCCGGCTAATTTTTGTATTTTTAGTAGAGACGGGGTTTCACCATCTTGGCCAGACTGGTCTTGAACTTCTGACCTCGTGATCCACCCGCCTCGGCCTCCCAAAGTGCTGAAATTACAGGCATGAGCCACCGCGCCTGGCCTGTATTTCTTTTAAATAATATTCATTCTAATTGCTGTGAGGTGATATCTCATTTTGGTTTTTATTTGCATTTCACTGATGATTAGTAATGTTGATCATCTTTTCATATGCCCATTGGCCATTTGTATGTCTTTTTTGAGAAATGTCTATTCACATTGTTTTCTTGCTGTTGAGTTATAGGAGTTCCTTATATATTTTTAGTATTAGATCTTTATCAGACATATGGTATGCAAATACTCTCTTCCATTCTAAAGGTTGTCTTTTCACTCTATTGATTGTTTCCTTTGCTGTGGAGCAGCTTTTTAGTTTGATGTAGTTCCACTATTTTATTTTTGGTTTTTTTTGCATGTGCTTTTGGTGGTTTGTTTTATTATTTTATTCATCAGATGTGTACAGCAAGTCTACCGTATGCTAGGAGCTGTTTCAGGTGCTGGGGATACAACAGAGAACAAAACAGACACAATCATGGAGTTTATAATATTCTGGGACTTTACATGCATTGTCGGTCTTAATATTTTTTCTTTAAAAAGGTAAAGTTGCCGATTCCAATTTGCTTTGTTACCCATATGATCTAGTTGCCATTCACCATCTTGTATCTATGATGGTAGTTAACTGGAGGAAGAGAAAGATGTCACCACTAAGGTTGATTTAAACTAGAGGATGCTTGAAAATAAACTGGTAGTAGCCAGAAACTAGGATTATGGAGTGCCTGAGGGTCAGATTCCTTCACATTTGACAGTCACTGAAAATTCTTTTCCATTACTGAAATCAAACAATAGTGTGGTCTCTGAAACTATGGCCAACACAGTCAGAGAGGAAAACAACCTTTTTCCAAATGGAAAAAAAAATACGCCTTACAGACGCTCTTTGTACAGGTTCTTAATACTGCTTCCTATAGTGATTACTCCAAGCTACTTGAAGACACCATACTGAGCATCTCAGTGAAAACTAGCATAGGGCACCATGTATTTTTTTAAAAACGTTGTTTTACAAATATCTTTTAATCTGTTTGTAAGCTAGAAGAACCAAGAATAATAAAAACTGATGCTTTAGTAAAGGCTTTTCAGAGTAAAAAAAAAAAAAAAAAAAAAAAAAAAAGCACAAATGCAGTCAGCAAGCAATTGATTTTAAAACCTTACTTTTTTATTAAAGGGAAATATGTATTCCAATATGTGAAAAGAAATATGACTAAAACATGTAGAAATCTAGCTTCCTCATTCATTTTCTCTGATATAGGAAAAGAAGGGGGAGTGGATATCATGTATATAATATAGTGGAAGGGGGCAGATTTGAGAAGAGGAGAATGTGAAAATTCTCTCTGTAAATCATTCGTTTAATCAATTAATTATTGAAGCAATAATATTTATTTAAAATTAAGCATAGCATTTTACCTAACTGAAATACTCACTGTAGAAGAAAACTAGATGGATTGAAAGATTAAAGTCAAAAAAGTATTTCATTACATGTTTGTATAACAACAAAATTAGTAAGTTAAAACAAGATGCATGGTACATTCTGAAGCATATCATCAAGTGTAAAGAATAAGAAATTGGAATGATTGAGGGGGCACAAACAATCATAAAGTGGCAGAAACGATGTGGTCATTTCAGTTAGTCACAAATGCTATCAATAAAATAAAACAAGATAAGGGATTACTTTAAATAAGATGTTTAGGGAGCAAAGGCTACAATCCAGTGAGAATGAGTCATGCAAGTACCTGAAGGAGGTTCAGTGCAATTGACTTGATAAAGACTGGCTACTAACATGACAGTAAAAGCCATTTATTCGCGATACTGTCAATACATAGTCAACTGTATGCCTTGTTTTTTGTTGCAATCGTTTAAAAAGAAATAATTCTTTTAAATAAGAAAAGAAGAATCACAGTGTGTAGCATGGTTGTTAGATTCAAAGCCCAAGCCTCAAAGCATACCAGATTGCATTTGAAGTAGATACCAGAGAAATATGGAATCACACCCCAAATTCACAATTCTGGTCTTTCTATTAATGGCTTTAATCTTTCTCTGCTTTCTCTATTGTCAAGAGCCTTGGTTACGGTACCTAGTTTCTAAAAATTCTAGCATCTTTTTAAGCTGAAATCCTGTTTATTAAAACCTCTTTTTTTTGAGACAGGGTCTCGCCTGGTCACCAGGCTGGAATGCAGTAACACAATCACAGCTCACTGCAACCTTTACCTCATCAGACCAAGCAGTCCTCGCTTCTCAGCCTCCCAAGTAGCTGGGACAACAGGCATGCACCACCATGCCAAGTTAATATATATATATTTTATTTTTGTAGAGATGAGGCTTGACTATGTTGCCTAGGCTGGTCTTGAACTCCTGGACTCTGGTGATCCTCTCACTTCAGCCTCCGTAGGTGCTGGGATTACAGGTGTGAGCCACCACCCCCAGCCTTAAAGCCACTTTTATTAATACTAATGCTGATAATAATAACACCAGCAGCCTGTGATATTTATTAGGTGGTTATTTTATGTCAAGCACTGTACTAGGCACTTTTACCCATATTGTTTCATGTAACTTTCACAACCTTCATGGAAAGGTAAGTATCATCTCAATTTTATAGATGAGAAAGGTGAGACTCTGAAAGATGAGGTAATTTACCTGAAATCTAAATAGCTAGTAAGTGGAAGTATCCAAGTCTTCCTAACTCCAAAACCTGTGCTCCTTCTTTATCACCCTTTTGTCTTTTTTTCAGCTCAGTTCTCAGTTGTAGATAAGTAATTATGAAGATATTTGAGCAAAGAAGGGAGGGTAAAGATTATAGTAGAGGGTAAGTCGGAATACAAAATGGAAGATGTAGAATACAAGAGTAAAGAGTTTCCATATTTTCTAATAAGCAACAAGAAGCAATGGAAGGATTTTAGTGGTTGTGGCATAATAAACTTTTATTACATACCGGTGTTTTACAGGATGAATTGTAGAAGATAGAGTGGAAAAAAAGTTAGGACACAGGAAGAATAACTGAGAAGCTGGGAAGAAAATGTAATGATGAGATGTCTGACTTAAAATAATACTGCCGTAATAACAAGGAAGGGAAATGGGATGCCTTAAAAAAAATGTCAGGAGGGCTTGATGACTGGATAATATATCTATAAACTCTCTTAGAAATATAAAACAATTATGACTTTTGGGCTGAATGGAGCAAAGGAAAAGGCAATATCAGAAAACATTTAAAGATATTTAGCCCAGATAACTTTATTTATAGTAACAACATCCCGGAGACTTCATGGGATTGTATTTAATATTGAACATGTATTGATTTAGTCGTATTAAATTTGTTCATATTAAACTATTATTTCTTATTACATAAACTTTCAGTTATTTTCAAAAAATCTGTGTCCCATTATTATTACTGTCACTTCTTTAAATATTCAGTTTGCTCACTGAATAATTTTACAGACTAGAGCTGTGTTACTTCGGTCCACTCTAACAGAATACCATAGATTGGGTGACTTAAATAACAGAATATTTTTTCATGCATTTCTGGAGGCTGGAAAGTACAACACCAAAGCACTTGCAGATCTGGTGGCCGGTGAGGGCACTCTTTCTGGTTTGCAGATTGTTGTATTGTCATATCCTCGCATGGTGGAGAACAAAGAGAGAAAGGAAGTTGAATCCTGTCTTTTTATAATGGCCCCACCTTCCTGATCTGATCACCTACCAAAGGTCTCTCCTTCTGATATCATCACATTAGGGGTTAAAATTTCAACATAAATTTTTTGGGGAACATGAACATTCAGTCCATAGTCTGAGCCAAAATTTCTTCTTAGACTTTCTTATGTGTACATTGGTAAAGTAACAATCCATTTAAATATGTTTACCCTTTACCTACCAAATAGTTTAGTAGTAACAATTTTGGAATATTTATTATGAAAATACATGATGTAGACATTATAAATTTATACAATTTAATATTTGGCATAGTTCCCCCAACATATCTTTGCTGTTTTGCTCTTTTAAGGATTTTCATCATTTTTTTGAAAGGCTTACTTTTCACTGTGATTTTCGCTGCTTTCCTAAAAAAAAAAAAATGGAATAAATGTTGATTGCAACCATATTAAAATGTTTCTTATTCTTCTTAATGTGTGAAGAAGAAAATCTACTGGTTTTTACATAGCATGTATTATGATGTTAATTTGTGAAATATGGAATCTGAAATATATAAGCTTCTGGAAATTTTATAAGTGCTTATGTATTCAGACATTCTTTTCTAAATTAACATAGTACTGAATTTAAAAGTCAGTAGTAAACTTAATTTCAGGCTTGCTAAAATGGATAATGAATATCTTTAGGATAATTTATGTAAATATCCTTCTTAAAAATGATAAACATTTATTTACATATTGTATATAATGTCTGGAATGTTCAAGAAATAAACTTACACATTATTTATTATTATTATTATTATTAATGTTTACACATTATCATCTTCATCATCTTCTCCACCTTCATCATACTTAATAGAATATTATCATGGTTATATTTTATATTTAACAATGAAATTCAGATGAAACAATTAGTCTGACAAAAATAAAGTTATTTCCGTAGAAATATCTGGAAAAACATACCTGCCACTATTAGCTTACACAATAACAAAACACTATTCAACAAGTTCTTCACAGGCTATCAAAAGGAAATATTATTTTTTCTATAGGAACTACAATATGTAAATGAGAGAAGGAGGATATTTATGCATTTCAGTCATATTTAACAAAATGAGAGGAAAACTGAATGTCTTTAGTGACTTGACATTATCACCAAATTATAATTTTACCAGGCTCTAAGAAACAGTTTAATACACACAGTAATGGTTGATGCATTTTAACTCTTAAATAACTTGGCTCATAATATGAATAAGTTGTATTATTATGTTAATGACTTTAACAGGTTGGTGAACACGTGGAGGTATTGGGAGGGTAGCAAGCCTGGATAGGGCACAGAAGCTCTGTGCTCCTTCCTCCATACCTTGCCCTGTGTTTCTGTTTCATCTGTTTCTGAGCTGCATCCTTTTATAATAAACAAGTAATCAATTAAGTTAATTGTTTTCTTGAATTCTGGGAGTCATTCTAACAAATGATCAAACACAAAGATAATCATGGAAATGTCTGTTTTCTATCTGGTTAGTCAGAAGCACAGATGGCAACTTGGATTTGTGACAGGCATCTAAAGTGAGGGCAATCTTGTGGAACTCAACCCTTAACCTGATGCTAACTCCAGATAGTGTTAGATTTAGTTAAATCATAGGACACTTAGCTGGTGTCTACAAATAATTAAATAATTTATTGGTTTGGGAAAGAAACCACACATCTGATGATGTCAGAGTATACAGAAAAAATAGTTGGTTTCTCCTATATGCTCTGCTTTACAGCTTGTTGCCATAATTTGTGGTACAGTAATTCTTACCACCCTATTGTGTCTGGAGTTGGTTCCTTCTGGTGAGTTATTGGTCTCACTGACTTCAAGAATGAAGCCATGGACCTTCCCGGTGAGTGTTACAGATCTTAAAGATGGCAGGGACCCAAAGAGTGAGCAGCAGCAAGATTTATTGTGAAGAGTGAAAGAATAAAGCTTCCACAGCATGGAAAGGGACCCAAGCAGGTTGCCGCTGCTGGCTGGGGTGACCAGCTTTTATTCCCTTATTTGTCCCCACCCACATCCTGCTGATTGGTCCATTTTACAGAGCACTGATTGGTCCATTTCACAGAATGCTGATCGGTCCATTTTACAAGTGCTGATTGGTGCATTTACAATCCTTTAGCTAGACACAGAATGCTGATTGGTGTGTTTTCACAGAGTGCTGATTGGTGCATTTACAATCCTCTTGTAAGACAGAAAAGTTCTCCAAGTCCCCACTCAACCCAGGAAGTCCAGCTGGATTCACCTGTCATTACTACAGCATGCCAAATCAGTTATATAGTGTTTTCACATTTGGAGGTTAAAGGAAGAACAAATATCAGTTTTTTAAAGTTACCTAAATTGCAATTCCTTCTTTTATTCATTGACAAAATACTTAGTGACTACCTCTCCCCTGCTTCTTTGTTTTTTTTTTTTTTTTTTTTTTTTTTTTTTTTTTTTTTTTTTGAGACGGAGTCTCGCTCTGTCGCCCAGGCTGGAGTGCAGTGGCGCTATCTCGGCTCACTGCAAGCTCCGCCTCCCGGGTTTACGCCATTCTCCTGCCTCAGCCTCCCGAGTAGCTGGGACTACAGGCGCCCGCCACCTCGCCCGGCTAATTTTTTTGTATTTTTAGTAGAGACAGGGTTTCATTGTGTTAGCCAGGATGGTCTCGATCTCCTGACCTTGTGATCCGCCCGTCTTGGCCTCCCAAAGTGCTGGGATTACAGGCTTGAGCCACCGCGCCCGGCCCTCCCCTGCTTCTTTTAGTGAGCATATAAAATAGCCAACAATTAGTCCATAATCTGGCATTAACCTGAAAAGGAAAATAAAGATGATTTATTCAAGCCAGAGTCTCGATGGAAAATTCAAAGAAATAGTCTACCAATTACAAAAGGTGATAAAGGTGTATGACAGAAAAGCAAGTGCACAGGAATGATACCTAATATGTAGTGGGCAAATAATTCACAAAGAAAGAGGTAGAAGTGAGGAAAAGAAAGAGGATATAAGTAGAATCTCACCAGCAATAAAGAAAATGCAAATCAAAATATATATCAACTTACAGTCTGGACAAGATGAAACAGATACATTTTATCTTTCTTCTCTCCACTAAGTACAATAAAAAACCCTGGGCATGATACAAGAGGCAATCAAACAACTCTGAAAAGGTGATAAAGTAGGTGTATCGATTTGAAACCCCAGGACTGGTGACACACCATAGCAGCAGAGCATCACATCTCCTCCCACGGGACAAAATGTGACTCAGACCTAACATTTTCAAAAGCCAAATCCAGTCATAGAAGGCAGCCCAGATAAGCCCATTCTTTCATCGAACAACACACTAAGGAAGCCTGGCATCATCAACAAGGAGGATTGATTAGGAACCCTAAGAATAATAAGCAACCAAAAAAAGTGCTTTTCTTTCTTGCAGGACTGAGAATTCCCTTCCCTCACCAAGAGATACTGAGGGGATAGAGGCGAGAAGGACCTTGCAAAAACAAATGGTGTGGCTCAGAAAGTCTCTCTTTTCAGGGTCTGAGACTTCCATCCCCTTCTCAGAGATATAAGGGAAATCGTGAGACACAGGTAAGGGGATCCTGCCTCAAAAAGGGCCCTGGCCCAAAAAGCTCTCTCCATCCCCCTTAGGTAAGGCAGATCCTGCCAAAACAAATGCCAAGTCAGAGAACCCTCCTCTCCCCCACAGGCCTCACACTCTCTTCCCCTGCTGGGATACAAAGTGTCAGGCAGGTACGATGGGCAGGACAAGCCCAGCCACAGTGGATGGTCATTCTCAGAAAGTCTCTGAAAATACCCTCCTCCACCCAGAGACACAGGGGCAACTGGGAAGGCCTTCGTAGGAATTCTTGGAAACCAGTAATATTATTAAGGAATCCTCTTCCTCTCAGGAGACCTGGGATCCCTTTTCCCATGGAAAGACACTGGCCAGGGAAAATCCCTTCTGCTACTATAGCCATTGCTGTCATGGACAAGTAGGAGATAAGTATTACATAAACCGAGAAAAACAAAATTACACAACAAAGGCTCTGAAAATATATTGTCATTGAAACCACAGTCCAGAAAAGTAGACCAGAATCTGCATGCTGACTATCAACAGAATGAAGATCTGATGAAATCAAAGATATAAATAGACCCAGAGACTGCTGACATAATAGAAGAAATATTCAGGATACAACTGAAAATCACTGGTCATACTAAGAATAAAGAAAATCACAACTTGAATGAGAAGAGACAGTCAACTGATGCCAACATTGAGACAAATCAGATGTTGTTAATTGTCGAATTATCTAATGAGGATTTCAAAGCACACATCATACAAATATTTCAGCAGTGCATTACAAAGTCTCCTGAAACAAATGGAAAATAGAACATTTTTGAAATGAAATAATAGTTATAAAATGGAAATTTTGGAAAAATACATTAACAGAAAAAAAAAAGCTTGAATGAATTGTAAGAGAAAGAAATCACTGAACTTGAGGTAGATCAAAAGCATTCACCTATTCTGAACAAGAGAGAAAACAGATTTTTTTTTTAAAGAGCCTCAGTGTCCTATGGGACAATAGCAAAATATACAATGATTTGCATTTTTGTAGCCCCACAGGAGAGAAGGGTTGAAAGACTATACAGGGAAATAATGGTTTAAAACATCGCAAACTTAGTGCAAAACAATAATTCAGAGATTCAATAACATGAATGTACCTTAATTAGATAAACTCAAAGAAATTCACATGTAATAATTAAATTTCTGTTAACTAAAGACAATATTTAAATATGGAAAGCAGCTAGAGAAAAATGATGCATTGCTGTTAGGAGAATACCAATACCCTAATGATAGTGGTTTTCTCACCATAAATTAAGAAGCCAAAATCTAAAGTGTCATAAGATCTTGTGGGAAGAACTGAAGAATGTGCTCTTGGTTCTGCACAGCCAGCTGCAATCCACTGAGGAACCTGCCTCCAAGCTACCATTGTGCCTGGCCATTTACAGGAGTGCTTCCTCTGCATGGTCCTCAACCCATTTGACCAGATTTTTGAGGACAAATTGGACTCATTCAAGGTGCTGAAGGCAGCTGAGAACTAGAGAAAATAAGCCTACCCGTATATCACTGGGAGTCCTGGGGCCAAAAGCTCATCTCAGGCCATGGCCCAGAGCAACTCCAATGCCACAGACAAGCAGCTGTATAAAGAGTCTCAGAAAGACAGCAAGAACCCACTTGCCCCCAAAGTTGGCATGATTGACAAGAGGACATACAGTGCCCATGGAGGTTAAGAAAGAAGGAATAAGGTGAATTGGAACAAGACCCAATCAACAACTTCAAGGTGACGGGAAAATAATTGAGATAAGATGGAGAAAGGCAACCACCTCATGAAGGATCATGAAGGAAGATTTGAAAAGCCACTTGAAAAGGGTGAAAGAGGAAACTTTTTATTTGATAGACCTATCATTGACCAACCTATTCGAGGCTGTGGTGGCTTTGGAAGAAATAGAGAGGGCTAGCAAAGTGAAATGGGCCAAGGGTATGGATTTGATTTTTATGGCAAATGTGAATTTGATAGGCATCGTGGAAGGCATAGATCAGGTCTGAAGCACACGGACAAACATGGAGGTAGTGGATTTTACAACTGGGGAACTGTAAAAGGTAAGTTAAATGACTTGGAATAATCAAACATGACCTAGGAAACACCTGAAGGTGAAGAATATCCAGTGGCAGACACTGAAAATAAGGAGAAGGAAATTTAAGGGGTTAAAAAAAGAGGGTCCAAAAGAGATGACTTTGGATAAGTGGAATGCTATTCAAAATAAGGACTGGCCAAAAGTAGAATTCAATATCCAAAAAGAAAACAAAGGTACTGATTGATGAGTACTGCAAGAAGAGTTGTGCTCTTCATAAATCAAAGACAAGAGATTTATGCTGCACATTTCGTTAAGGACCCTCATTTTTGAAAGCCAGCAAATGACATAATGTCTCAGTGGGAGATCAATTTTGGAGACCCCGGCCCTCGAGGACATGGGAGGGGAAGACAAGGTGAATGTGTGGTGGACCTCAGGACTGCAGCAGCATGACTGACAAGTCAGGTGCTTCTGTTCCTGATATGGATGACCCAGAGGCATTCCCAGCTCTGGCTTAACTGAATGCAATAAGACAACCATGGTTCCTTTGAGGAATTTCCTGTTCAATGCCTTTGCATGCTTAAGGATTCCAAACAATGAAGAAATCATGTTTTTAAAAGGCTGTCATTCACACAATTAACACTTAAGGACTGAATTGTATCTGTCTTAAAAAGGAATTTCTCGCCCCGCGGGGTGGCTCAAGCCTGTGATCCCAGCACTTTGGGAGACCTAGGCGGGCGGATCACTAGGTCAGGAGATCCAGACCATCTTGGTTAACAAGGTGAAACCCTGTCTCTACTAAAAATACAAAAAATTAGCCGGGCACGGTGGCGGGCGCCTGTAGTCCCAGCTACTGGGGAGTCTGAGGCAGGAGAATGGCGTGAAGGAGGAAGGCGGCGGTTGCAGTGAACCGAGATTGCGCCACTGCAGTCCAGCCTAGGCGACAGAGCGAGACTCAGTTTCAAAAAAAAAAGAACTTCTTTCACTACATAAAATTAACAAATATGGTAGTCAGTTTTGTATTTAAAAATGTATTGGTAGCTATGTTTTTATAAATATCAGAAATTATGCATTCTTCATGAACACTTTTGTATTGCTGCTTGCAAATTTGCATTGCCAAGCTTGAAATATAGGTGTGAAATGTGTGTACTGGTTTAAAGCTTTCACTTCTTTTATGTTTTTTTTTTTTTTTAAATTTTAAATTTTTTGTGGGTACATAGTAGGTGCACATATTTATGGGATACTATGATACAGGCATGCAGTTTGAAATATTCACATCAAAGTATATGGCATATCCATCCCCTCAAACATTTATCCTTTGCATTACAAACAAACCAATTATGCTCTTTTAGTTATTTAAAAATGTGTAATTAAATTATTTTTACTATAGACACCTTGTTGTTCTATCTAATACTAGACGTTTTTCATTCTTTCTATTTTTTGTACCCATTAACCATCACCACTTCCCTTCACCACCAACCCCTACTGCCCTTCCCAGTTCCTGGTCATCATCCTTTTACTGTCTGTCTCCAAGATTTCAATTGTTTTGATTCTTATATCCCACAAATAAATGAGAATTTGTGATGTTTGTCTTTCTGTGCCTGGCTTATTTCACTTAACGTAATGATCTCCAGTTCCACAGATGTTGTTGCAAATGACAAGATCTTATTCATTCTTTGTTATGGCTGAATAGTACTCCACTGTGCATATGTACCACTTTTGCTTTATCCATTCATCTATTGATGGACACATATGTTGCTGCCAAATCTTAGCTAAACAGTGCTGCAGCAAATATAGGGGTGCAGATATCTTTGATATACTGATTTACTTTCTTTTGGGTATATACCCAGCAGTGGGATTGCTGGATCTTATGATAGCTCCACATTTAGTTTTTTGAGTAACCTCCAAACTGTTCTCCATGGTGGTTGTACTGATTCACATTCCAACCAAGAGTGTACAAGGGTTTCCTTTTCTCCACATCCTCACCAGAGTTTTTTATTGCCCGTCTTTTGGATATAAGCCATTTTAACTGGGGTGAGGTGATATCTCATTGTAGTTTTGATTTGCATTTCTCTGATGATCAATGATGTTGAACACCTTTTGCCATATGTATGTCTTCTTTTGAGACATTTCTATTCAGATATTTTGCTCATTTTTCAGTGGAATTATTAGACTCTTTTTCTATAGAGTTTTTTAAGCTCCTTATATATTCTGGTTATTAATCCCTTGTTAGATGCGTAATTTGCAAATATTTTCTCCCATTCTGTGGGTTGTCTCTTCACATTGTTGGCGGGTTTCTTCTTGTTTTTGTTTTTGTTTCTGTGCAGAAGCTTTTTAACTTGGTGTGATCCCATTTGTCATTTGTGCTTTGCTTACCTGTGCTTGTGGGGTATTACTCAAGAAACTTTGCCCAGATCAAGTCCTGCAGAATTTCCCCAATATTTTCTGGTAGTAGCTTCATAGTTTGAGGTCATAGATTTATCTTTCATTCATTTTTTGTGCTTTTTCTATATGTCAAGAGATAAGCGTCTAGTTTCATTCTTCTGCATATGGATATCCAGTTTTCCCAGCACCATTTATTGAAGAGACTGTCTTTTCCTAGGTGTGTATGTTCTTGGCACCTTTGTGGAAAATGAGTTCAATGTAGTATGTGAATTTGTCTCTGCATTCTCTATTCTGTTCCCTTGGTCTACGTGTCTGTTTTTATGGTAGTGCCATGCTGTTTTTGTAAACATAGCTCTGTAGTATAGTTTGAAGTGTGGAAGTGTGATTCCTCAAGCTTTGTTCTTTTTGCTAAGGAAAGCTTTGGCTATTCTGGGTCTTTTGTGGTGCCATATAAATTTTAGAATTTTTCTATTTTTTGAGGAATGTCATTGGTGTTCTGATGGGGATTGCATTGAATCCGTAGATTGGTTTGGTTAGTATGGACATTTTCACAATATTGACTCTTCTAATTCATGAATGTGAAATATCTTGTCATCTTTTGGTGTCCTCTTTAATTTCTTTCTTCAGTGTTTTATAGCTTTCATTGTAGAGAGGTTTTACTTCTTTGGTTAATTCCTAGGTATTTATTAGCATTCATGGCAATTGTAAATGGAATTACGTTTTTATTTCTTTTTCAGATTGTTCACTGTTGGCATATAGAAATGCTGCTAATTTTTGTCATTTGTGTTTTTTAATCAAGGAATTAAATGTTCTCTCAATTACATACTGGTTTTAAATATTGAACATATCAGTTTTAATACCTGCTTTGCATTTTCACACATGGTCAACTGGCACATGTTAAACTTTGATTTGTTTAATATTTTTCTTTTTGGGGATTTTTTTTTCTTTTGTCATGATATCCTGATATATACATGTATATATACTAAATCTTTATGCTCAGAAATATCAGTACTTGAACCAATTCAAAGCACATTAGTTTAATAGCTCTTACTTCTTGCATGGTTCATTAGGTTCAAATTATAATTAATTTACAATTTTAACTGTACTTACTTTTCAAACATATGACTTTCCCATTTTAAAAGCCAAACCAGACACTTTTTTGGTGAGAGCTATTTAAGCTACTTATTGTTGATAGACACATTATGTGAAGTTAAGTTGTTTTATGGGTATGGGTTTTACTGCCTCCAACAGGGTGGGTGAAATAAGTTGATTTGGCTAATGTGTAGTATTTAAACTGTTCTATAAAATAAGTGTCTGGCCAATTGATATAATTTCTGTGTGTGAAAATTTCCAAAGTCAAAATGGTATATCCATAATTGATAACTCTTTAATCATTCCTTTTTCTAACAAACGAAAAACAAAAGACAGTGGTTAGAATGATGAGAAGAATAGTATTTTAATTTTTGGAATTTGGAAAGCAGACAGTTTTACTTTACAAGGTTGGAACAGCATCACCTTCCATGAAATATAAACCAAAATCTTTACTGTTTCTGGATTTCTTATACTGCTATTATTTGGTCATAAGTTGATAGATGAATATTTGTTCCACAGAAAGTAATAATTATTTTTCCTCTTCCTCCATTAGAAAATTAGGTTAATAATGAATTCCATTAATGAGAGCATCATCACTTATTAAAACATATACGGAGAGAATGATTAATAAAACAGATTTTCTAGGAAAAAAATAGTGTCACAAAAATTTGGAAGTGCTGAAAGAAATTGTTAACACCAGATTCTATATCTAGCAAAACTATTCTTCAGAAATGAAAGGGAAATTAGAAACTTTATCAGATTAAAGGAAACTAAAAGAGTTTGTCTCTAGCATACCTACTCTTAAAGGCTAAAGGAAGTTTGTCAAACAATTAAAGAGATAAAAGAAATCATCTTGGAGCATCAGGAAGGAAGAAGAACAACTGAACGATTATAAATATGTGTCCATAAATGGACTATTGTTTTTCTCATGGGTTTTATAAATTATATCGAATCAATTATATATATATATATACACACACACACACACACACATGTATTTGGAGACAGGGTTTCTCTCTGTCACTCAGGCTCGAGTGCAGTAGTGCAATCATAGCTCACTGCACCCTTGAACTTCTGGGCTCAAGCAATCCCTTTGCCTCAGCCTCCAACATAACTGGGACTACAGGCCCAGGCCACCACATTCATGTTTTCATTTTGAAACAATTTTTAAATGCACTCTAATCGATATATGATTACTTGATTTTCAATTAATGCAGAATGACAAGTGGTGTTTTGGCTTTATTTTCATTACTCCTCCAGCCCATTCAATGGCCATTCATTCAAAAGGAGATTTTATTTCAACTTTTAATGAATATTTGTAAATGGTACTTAAGACTTTATTAGGCAGAGCAGTAATAGTACTCTGCCTAATTAACCTTGTAGCAACCAACATTTACAGATAGTTTATTAGAAGTGAACATATTCTTTAAAAAAACAGTTATGTGGCCTGATTAAGATATAACTAATATAACACATGAAAAATAATAAGCATGTGTCTTCCCATTGTTTTTGAAGATGGCTGCTGGAAAGCAACCTAATAACGTTGCGTATTACTTACTTAATGAGCACTGGGTGATTATAACTTCTACTATGACTTTTGATGAGTCATATGTAAATTATTCATGGTAGAAGAAGGCAAAACCATATGGCACATCATCTGTTGAGTATATTTGTGTTCAATGATGCCCAGCGTCATATCCCTAGCAAATTAATACAGGCTGTTTGTTATTCAGATACTAAGTAAAAGGAATTGGTAGTCTCACTTTAATGGCCGATAAAACCTTATTTGCATCATAGAATTACCTGATAAACCCCTTCCCCTCTTGACTGACTGATGATCAAGGTATGAGGTTAAAACAGACTAAATAAGACAGACTTAACCCATTATACATGTACTCTCCTTGAGACAGAATTAAAGTTGTTATAAAGGGAATATAGTGACTTAATGCACATATCAAACTCAGCAATTAGAAAATGTCAGTTGTTAATTGTGAAACTTTCAGTCTCTGAATTAACTTAAAGTAATAACCTTTCATTCTTGCTTTACAGGTTATAATTAGTTTAAATTGCCCACTTTCGTTCCATTTATAGTATTTATAGCCAAGATAGACATAGACAATTGATTGAAATTTTTTTTGGAAGAAATGCCTTTAAGCAGGAGCAAGGCTGAGTAATTGTTTTAAAACTTGATCCTGAAAACAATCAACCCTCCCTACTTTTTTCCAAAATAAAAATATGAAAGAGACTTGTTAAAAATATTTACCTATACCAAAGACATAAAAAGTAAGATACTTTTGAGTTACTAATTAATTAAAAGAAACATCTCATTGACTATAAACATAATAACCTAAGGATTTAGGGAATTCCAACAAGAATTACTGAAAAATAGAGAAACAAAGCTTTTACAGAGGCGTTTATTATTTTCATTAGTTTATATCTAGTTTATTTTTTCATTTGTCCACACGCACATGTGAACATTCATTTGGCAAACACTTGCTCCATTACAATGCACTATTGTTTCCATTGGGGATTGAAAAAAAAGGAAGAAGACAAGATGTTGATAGTCTAGTGAAGGAGACTCAAATGACTATCAATTGAAGGCTAATGTAGGTAGTACAACAGAAACATAGGCAAAATGTTTTGGAAACATATAAAAGTGTTAGCTGAATTCTGACTGAGCAGATCCAGGGAAGATTTGACACCTGAGTTGGCATTTCTCAAAAAGATAAATGACACAAAAGTACAGAAACCTCTGTAATATAGGAATCTGGCTCATACTCTGTGAAGAAATGACTTGCATAATTGAGACTAATGAACCCGTAGAATGATCGCATTCCATTCTTCCATGTTCCATTCAACTAGCTCTATCTCATCTTTAAGTGTCAGTTTGAATGTCGTATCTTTATTTTTTTTTTTATTTTTTATTTTTTATTTTTTATTTTTGAGACGGAGTCTCGCTCTGTCGCCCAGGCTGGAGTGCAGTGGCCGGATCTCAGCTCACTGCAAGCTCCGCCTCCCGGGTTCGGGCCATTCTCCTGTCTCAGCCTCCTGAGTAGCTGGGACTACAGGCGCCCGCCACCTCGCCCGGCTAGTTTTTTGTATTTTTTAGTAGAGACGGGGTTTCACCGTGTTAGCCAGGATGGTCTCGATCTCCTGACCTAGTGATCCGCCCGTCTCGGCCTCCCAAAGTGCTGGGATTACAGGCTTGAGCCACCGCACCCGGCCTGTCATATCTTTAGAGTGGCCTTTCCTAATCGCCCCAAATGAAATATTTTCCCCAAACCTTGTTCTCTACAGTAGTCCCCACTTATCCAAATTGGATAATCTTCAAGATTCCCAGCAGATGCCCGCAACTGCACATAGTACAGAATCTTATATACACTATAATTTTTCTGTCTGATACCTGAAATGGCTACTAAGTGACTAATGGGCCGCAGGGTCTACAACATGTATACACTAGACAATGTGAAGATTCACATCCTGGGCAGTACTGACCTAGGAGGGTGCAAGATTTCATCACGCTGTTCAGAACGGTGTGCATTTTAAAACTTAGGAATTGTTTATTTCCATTGACTATTTTTGCACCACTGAAACCTCAGAAAACAAAATCGCAGAAAAGATATGACTACTGCATTGTAGTGTCCTGCTTGTTTCCTTCATGGCACATATTTATATTCTGCAGTTAATTTATTAACTTCTTGCGTTGTTTTGTTTTAACATCATTCTTCAAAGCAATATATCTCACTCAGTCTTGTACTGTTAGTGTCTATACAGTAGTACCACACAAATCTTTTTTTAAAATAAATTGATTAAGAAATAAATTAATCCATCAATGAAATGGCTAGGATTTTGCAAAGGTGGTTAGATCTTTGACTTCAATTTTTTTTTTTTTTTACCCAGTTCTTCCTTTCTTTCTTCTACTGGTATATATTACTAAACCCTTTGGATACTGTCCCACAGTTTTTAGAAGTTCTGTTCTGTTTTTTTTTTTTTTTTATTCTTTTTCTCTCTTTGCATCTCGGTTTGGGAAGTTTATACTGGTATAGTGAGGAGAAATTCCCTTCCTGTTGTTGGAAAAGTTTTAAAATATTAATATTTATTAAAATTATATTATAATAATTATATATTATTCAAAAGGCTGTTAACTTTCTGTTTGTCCAGCATTTTCTTGATATAAGGAGTGATGACTTACCAGGTCATTTCATGTCAGAACAGAAACATGAAGTATAGGTTCACCGTTAATTTACTTTGTTCATTGGCCCTTCTGATGTATATAGCACTGCCACGTCCTTTCCCTGTTCGTTCCTAACTATGCTAAGAAACTGTAAACACTTAGTGGTCACTAATAACCTGTTTCTCTCCTAGATACTTACCTTGTTAGCTATGTGGAACAAGAAAAATGTGGAGTTGTAGGGTAGTTTCTTCTAGGACAACTGATAGATTTACCTTAACTCTACAATGGTTTCTCTTTATTTATTGGTTATGGGCCACAGCTATTTTTTCTGTCTGAATTGCAGTAATATACCCTGAAGATGAAAACAAAAAAAATGTAAACTATTGTTTTTCCGCTGTAGGCTTCATTTCCACAATTCTAGCCTAATGCTTTAATCACCAATTCTGGAGAAATCATTGAACGGTATTCTGGGAATAGTAAAACGATTTTGTAAGCTTGATGAACACTGTGACAATAAAGTAATTAATAGTTTTAAGGAATTATTGTTTTTTCCATGTACGAATTACTAGAGTAGCAAGAATTAAATCATTCCAGTGGTCACAATATTTTTGTTAAGGCAGTCCATTTCTTCATAGGAATATTTCGTTATAAGATAATTAAACAGTTTTAAAGCAGAACCATTGGAATTTTTATTATATAGAAAAAAAAACAAACCGTGAACAACAAGCATACAACCAACATTTCTCATCTGGATGCCTGAACATTTCTCTCCTCTTTTTGTGTGGTATCATCTAGTTTCTTTACCAGCAACAATCTTACCATTATTGGAAATGATTCCGCCATACGTATGTGAGCTAAGCCAAGTATTTAATTATAGGCTGTTTCTCTTTACAAGAACCTGACAGAAGAACCATTTTGTTTTTTGATAGACTGTTGAAAGAGAAATACTGTAGCTTGCCAGAATGATGGAACACAGAATATTACGAGGTTGACTGAATGTTCTGCTTTTCAGCAGATGTCTGTAATAGTAATCCCTGAGGGTGGGAGGGTACTCATGAGACATCTAACTATTACCAAATAAAAAACAAATCCGTATTGGGTTAAGAAGAGACTTTGTTGGAAAAGACTGCTGCATAAAGGGGGGAGGACCATTGCAGTTGGGTAAAAGATTTGTGAACCTTGAGTCTCTATAAGGTCAAACATAAAGGTCTTTTTTAAAATAGGGAATAAACAAGGCTAGAGGGAACTCGGTGGAAGGGAGTGGAACAAACAGGTAACTTGATCAGTATCAGGCAATGTTTTTACTTATGCTCAGCCTGTTTTTCAGAGGGACTGTTAAAGACGGGGTGGTTGTTCTACACTTTGATGCTGGCTTGGGCCGAAGGTGGGCCAAACTTCAGATTTCTCAGAGAAGGGAGGAAGCCTGACTAAAATTTGGCCAAGTCAAGTTAGCAGGTAATTTGTAGAAATTGATCAGTCTGGAGGGACAGTTCATCTAATCATTTATGACACACAGAATGGGAATTTGGAGGATGCTTCTACCCTTGTCATAGGTAGCAAAGGGAGTCATCTGATAGTCTTATCCAAGTCCATGGAGAAGGGTGTTTCTTTATATAAGTCATTTCCTAGAACACGAAAAGTTGATGGTGGTCGGGAGGTGTGGAGGTGTAATTTATCTGTGTTTTCCAGGAGCATAACTTCAACCTTCAATGTTGTTAATATTTTTTTCAAGATACCACTAGAATATATTGAAAGGGGCCCATATTTGGTGATAGATTTCTTGTAAAGAATACTTGGACTGATTTATTCACATAAGGATATTCATGTCTCATTGAATGCCAAATAAACAAATATATTACCATTGTTTAATGGGTTGTTCCATTTTTAAAATCAGCTGTAGAATATTATGGAAATCTTTTCTATAGACAAGGCAGAATCTTTCATTGCTACCAAATACAAATCTTATAAGGCAATTCTTAACATAGAAATAAAAAACCTTAGTTTTCTATAAATAAAAAAATCCCTACAGAAGAAACATGTAGTCTTAAAAGTAACAATGACACATTTCGGGGTTCATATATTATGACAGAGAACTTGGGGAAAGTGAGGGTCTGGAGTAGTAATCCTTGTTTCTATTTCTACCAGGTTATAGAACTTTGGAGAAAGGCACAGAATGAAAACACCTACTGTTTAGCTGTCCTTTGGCCTCTGCATGATCACCCTATAATTTAAGAATAACTTTAGGTTAAAAAATAAGCACATGGTCTCTATAATAATTTTGATTTGTTTGCCCTCATAATTTAGACACCATCGTGTCCTCCTCACTGTAGACCATGAATAATGTCTATGTACCACGGTTTGTGTTGTGTTAACCTTGCCTTAACAGTAAACCCTTATGTTGGAATTTTGCTTGTCTTAGCAGAGACAGGCCTGAGTCTGAGCTGCATGCCCTTCTGACACATGGAATTTTATGATACTGTATTTCCTTTTTCAGATGTGCTGTCACATGTGTTGATTTAAATTCTGCACAGCTTCTATGTTGATATCTCGCATGTGTTAATGCATTTTCTCTTTATAAATGACTTATCAGACATTGTAGGTCCTCTTCATTAACTTTTTCGTTAAATGCTTCTGCTACCAGATACTTAACAATGTTGGAACACATGATTCTTTTGGTGTACCTTAAATGTACTGAATAGCCCAGTAGATTTCATAAAGTTTTGTTTATTTGTATTTTGCCCCATTAAAAACACGGTTATGTTGGTTGAGATGCTATTTTATGTTGACCTGGGAACTGTAACATAGTACCGTAAACAATGTGCTTCGTAATATGGAATCTTAACTATATATCATACAGTGTTTTGCTGTATGTTGACTACTCTGATTTACCTCATTTTCTCATAAATATCTTTAGGAACAAAATTCTGGTATAATACAAATGATTTTTCTTTATTCTATCTGTGGCTATAAACACTTAGAAAAATGGGTTATTGAGTAGAGACTTCTTTAACAAGAAACCCTGGATAATGGGAAAATTATCCACTGGTTGAAAAGATTTGAAAATCTAATCTCATTTTTTCTTTTCTTGTTCACAGGTGCCTTAAAGCATCACATAATTGGCAATTATTCCATAATTGTATCTTACCACAACCCTCAAATGAAATATATTTTACTATGAAACAATTAGTTAAATGGTATAATCACAGACACATTCTGACTATCAGAGATAGAAATGACATTTGGTAATTTATTTTAGAAACGAAATTTGACTCTAACTAATCTACTTTGTGAATTTATCCTTCTTCCGGAACAGAAATTTCCACCTGTGTTTGCTGTGAATCTTGTAAGCTAACAACTTTTAAAACCACAAAATTTATGTTGGGTCATGTAATGTATGACTGGATTGGAAAGAGAGCTACAATGAAATTAAATCCACTATAATTCACTTTAATACAATCCAGGTATTATTTTGCCACATTCCTTTCTTTTCTCATATATGCTCTCCAGAAATTTATGAGAGAATGATTTTAACAGAACAAGAATGTTGAAGATCATTTTAGCGACTGAAGAATTGTATTTCTAATTTTATAAAATGCTAATTACAGCAGAAATTTCACTCTAGTTTTTTTAAAGCCTATAGCTATGATGTTGTGTAATAATGGGACTATTTCATTTACTAAGATAAAGCCTAATATATGGTTTTGTTATAACTAAGTAATTTGGAATGATTTAGATCACAAAGGCTGCCTACAGTATTCTTTTTTAGTCTCCTTCTTAGAGGTCAAATGTAGTATAAAGATATGAGTATTATCATTAGAACACGGGATAAAGTGGTAACTTGGATTTCTTTCCAATCTATGATATACACATAGGAAATTTTTTAATTTATGAAATAGGAAAATATGTTTTTTTATTTCCAAATCTTAGACAAAGCAAAGTGAAGATCTCTGAGGAAGCAAATGCTTAAAAACATAAAATGGAAAAGTAATCGGAAAAATAATTATGTGATCACTGACAGTGACTCAGATATTATAGGGTTTCTTGCTCACTTACAACTCATACTTAATGAAAAACAAGAACTAGGAAAGAAGCCCAAAGCAGTGTGCTTTTTCTCCCTGTGGGCATTAAAGTCTGAAAAAAATCTCCGAAGAAAAATACTACCTGAAGATTTTTAGATACAGTAGAGACAAATAATCTAAATACTGAATGGAAAATCACCTGTTTCTAGAAAGAAGAATTATTGCTGTCAGAATATAATTTATTTTAAAGACAGTAAAAAATGATAGTCTATCACACACGATATATATATAGGACCCTTGTAATTTTATTCTCAAAATATTTTATCTTTCATCATATTTGTGTTGTCAAAACTCACCTCTGTGTAATTAGAGCCTTGTAGTTATTGAGAGAACATTACATATATAAATATATATGTTTCAAGATAGATCAGTGAAAATCTTTATAATCTTATAGACTTCTTCCCTGATTATGTAGCAAGCCATTCATAGTCCTGTGCCATAATATTAACTATAGCTTTCCAAATGTTGAATATCCTGAGGCAACAACAGAGACTACAGAGGAGATCTTTTTTAAAAAATAGACATGTACATTAAAATGATAGTATTCACTCCAGCACACAATTGGAGGGTTAATTCATGAATACTTTCTGCTTTTTAATATCTTGTTTTCTTACTCTTGTCTCTGATTATTTCAAATGTATTTTGATTTAAAACTAGACATTCTTACCTTATCCATATGGTCCTTGGCTCTTTTCCTTTTACCTGATACAAATTACGAATCTCAAAGGCTAGCCATCAGCAGTTTAAATTTTACCACAATCCAGGGAAATGAGAAGCCAATAATGCCATTTTTGTCAATGTGGCTATTAAGGCACAAAATCGGTTGGAGGCAAAGTGGAAAAGAAAACTCTCAATCTTTCCACTTCTAGCCCATTGTTTAATGGCATCTTCTTCATTTCATTAGTTAATGTCATAAAGGATGACTCAAACTTAAGAATTCATATTTTGCCATTTACCTATAGCCTCCCTTTTCCTTTTCTCCTTTGAACGCAGATCAGGAAAATTGATAATAAAAACACTAAATAGAATAAAGTTAATATTAAATGTCACTTCTAGCTCAGGTATTTAAGGCAGCACGCATAAAGAAAGTGAATAGATCAGGAAATATATAAATGCATAATAATTTAAAACATTAAACTCAAGAGAATCATAATGATAAAGTTAGAAATAACATCCAAAGAAATATCTTATATTTCTTCTTTTTTGCTGAAATAGTAATTTGTGTTAACTTCATTATATACAGATTTATTTAAAAGAAATAATGGTAAAATGATTGAGATGTGATTAACTACTATTTCCTTAATTTCTGATATATTCGCTTCTCATATACACCTTTGAAATGTGTTGTTAAAACTTAGAATGTATAAAATTACTGTATCTCAATGTCTTAGAATGTACAACAAATATTATCATTACTTTAGATAACTGGAAAGAAAACACTGGACGTGATTCTTTCAGCAGGTTTTATAGTGAATGATTAATAACAGAAATGTGGCAGCACGAATGATCTAAATGCTTTGAGTTTTTAGAACTCTTGCAAGTAAATGATTTTTTCCTAATAAGAAGTGGCCCATAGGCCCAGCTGCAATAATTATTTCATTTGTACATGACAGAGATTTTATGGCATTTAGTCCAAATTCAGAAAGGTTCTTTCTTTCCTTAAATACAAGGCAAATGCCCCTGTGGACCCATTTACTGAGGTGCAGGAGGCCAATGAGGTCAGTCAAGCATTGCAGAGATTTGTGTAAAAGACCTTTGTGACCACTGGGAGTCATTGGGAGATTAGTTTGGCATGGATTTTGTGAGCAATTTATTCAAGACCTGATTCTCATTCACACAAGACTGCTCAACAGGACACCTTTGATTCTCTGGAATCAAAAGGTGAATAGCAAATTAGCTGGGCATGACGCATGCCTGTAATCCCAGCTGCTAGGGAGTCTGAGGCAGGAGAATCTCTTGAGCCCTGGAGGTGGAGGTCGCAGTGAGAGGAGATTCTGCCACTGCATTCCAGCCTGGGCGACAGACGGATACTTCATCTCGAAAATGAAATAAAATAAAATAAGTGAATAGTGTGTGAACGGCATTTAGTGCTTAGGTAGGCTACAGCCTCGATATGCCCTATATCCTAGCATTTGGTTAATATGGGAGAAAAAAACATTAAAAAGCATGTACACAGACAGTGAATATTATTAAATGGTGGAAGCAACTGGGTCATTCTTGTCGAATTTAACCCTTAAGCATTTTGCAAATTATTTTTCTTCACCTTTAAATATTTGATAAAACCACAAGAGGATTTTTCTAGTGGTTTACATTTTAAAACCACTAAAGTTTAAATTGTTTACCAACAAATCATCGAATAAAAAGACATGTACTTTGCGACGCCTTAATTTTAGGGCATGCATTTTTCTATTGTAATAGGCTACACTTTTCCCTGTATCCTTTTGTTCACTAATTACAGCCATGTTATCAAAATTGGAGTCCTTCTCTTTTTATAGAAGTATAAAAGAGGGAAAGCAGACTCTGCCTTGAGCCCATGTTCATCATCGTTTCATTGTTCCATCTTAGTTTTCTGCTTACTTGCATCATACCAATATTCTGAATTTTATTTTAAATTATTGATTGTGCACCTGCTCTGTGTTGCTATGAACTGGGGTTCTCAAGATGAATCAGACATGGTCACTGTCTGCAAAACTCTCAAAACCTGATAGGAGACAAACACATAGACAATTGAAATACAATGTGATGAAATCAATATACGGACAGCTCAGAGAGCACAGACATCGCATCTGTATTTCTGTTTATATAAGGGCAGCATCTGGGTATACCTTCATATAAAAGGTAATGATTAAGCCACAGAACAAGGATAGCTGGTAACTATGGAAGGAAGGGAAGATCATTCTAGACAGGCAGAATAATGTACGTGAAGGTGAAGAGATATAAAAAAAAATATGGTGTTAGGCAACAGCTAACAACTCAGTATGAGATTCATGAGAAAAAGTGATATGAGATAAAACTAAAAGTTAGGGACTTGTCTGCCACTATAAGTGATTTTGCATATCATTCTAAGCATTTTATAATTTCTTCTATGGGTGATAGGCCTCTGTCAATGAGTAATTTTAGGCAGAGGCCTGACATAAGCATCTGCGTTTTAGAAAGGTTTATTTGCTGGCACTGAGTTGGGGGGATGCTCAAAGGAGGTGAGGGCTGGGAGGTCATAGAGGCAGGCTGAATAACTGGTTTAGGAGGCTGACGGCACTGGGTAATAGACACCTCTCATTGATGCAAGGGCCATGAGATGGAAGAGGGGAGGACAGAACGAAAAAGTTTTTCAGAAGTAGAATTCACCCATCTTTGTTCCTTTCACATGAGATGGTCTTGTCTAGGATGGTTTTAAAGTACTTTTGAATGGTCATTCTAGATTGTCAGACTTTAGGCACCCGTCTATGTTTCCATTTCACAAATTTGTCCCACTGCAAACCAGTGGCAGTATATGAGTACGGTCAAATATTAACTGATTTTTAGTCTCCTGTCACTAGATCAATGCCTAATATTAAGCCAATGGACTTGCATGTCTCGACTTGACTCTATTAAGATGTAACAAGTTTTAAACTTGTTTACAAACATGAAGACAAAATGCTTCCCAGATATTTTTCTTTTTCACCAAGTCATGCAAATAATCTTTTTTTTTCTTTTTCTCTTTTTTTTACTTTTAAGTTCAGGGGTACATGTGCAGGTTTGTTACACAGGTAAACTTTTGTCATGGGGATATGTTGTACAGATTATTTTATCACCCAGGGGTGTGTGTGTGTATATATATAAAATATAATATATATTATATACATAAATATATAATTATGTATATATAATTATATATATATATATATATTTGAGATGGAGTTTCACTCTTGTTGCCCAGGCTGGAGTGCAATGGCACGATCTCGGCTCACTGCAACCTCTGCCTCTTGGGTTCAAGCTATTCTCCTGCCTCAGTCTCCCGAGTAGCTGGGATTACAGGCGCCCACCACCACACTCAGCTAGTTTTTTGTATTTTTATTAGAGACGGGGTTCCACTATGTTGGCCAGACTGGTCTCAACTCCTGATCTCAGGTGATCCACCCGCCTCAGCCTCCCAAAGTGCTGGGATTACAGGTGTGAGCCACCTAGCCTGGCTATCACCCAAGCATTAAGCCTAGTACCTATTATTTTTCCTGATCCTCTCCCACCTCCCACCCTCCACCCTCAAATAGGCTCCAGTGTTTGTTGTTCTCTTCTATGTGTCCATGTGTTCTCATCACTTAACTTCCAGTTATAAGTGAGAATATGTGGTATTTGGTTTAATGTACCTGTGTTATTTTGCTAAAGGTAATGGCCTCCAGCTCCATCCATGTTCCTGCAAAAAAACATAATCTCATCCCTTTTAATGGCTTCATAGTATTCCATGGTGTTAATATGTACCACATTTTCTTTATCCAGCTACCTTGATGGACATTTAGGTTGATTCCATGTCTTTGTTGTTGTGAATACTGTTGCAATGAACATATGTGTGCATTTGTCTTTATAATAGAATGATTTATATTCCTTTGTGTACATACACAGTAATGGCATTGCTGAGTTGAACAGTATTTCTGTCTTTAGGTCTTTGAGGAATTGCTACATTGTTTTCCACAATGGTTGAACTAATTTACACTCCCACCAACAGTGTATAAGCATACTCTTTTCTCCACAACCTCGCCAGCACTTGTTATTTTTCAACGTTTTAGTAATAGCCATTCTGACAGGTGTGAGATGGTATTTCATTGTGGTTTTGATTTGAATTTCTCTATTCATAGTAATGTCGAGCTTTTTTATATGATTCTTGACCACATGTATGTCTTTTTTTCAAAAGTGTTCATATCCTTTGCCATTTTTTATTGGAGCTGTTTTTTTTTTTTTTTTTTTTTTCTTGTAAATTTGTTTAAATTCCTTATAGATGCTGGATATTAGATCTTTGTTGGATGCACAGTTTGCAAAAATTGTCTCCCATTGTGTAGGTTGTCTGTTCACTCATGATAGTTTCTTTTGCTGTGCAGAGGCTCTTTAGTTTATGTAGATCCCATTTGTTGATTTTTGCTTTTGTTGGGATTGCTTTTGAGGTCTTCATCAGGAAACATTTGCCCATGCCTGTATCCTGAATTGTATTACCAAGGTTGTCTTCCAGGGTTTTTATAGTTTTGGGTTTTACATTTGAGTCTTTAATCCATATTTCATTAATTTTTGCATAAGGCCTAAGGAAGAGGTCCCATTTTAATTTTCTGCATATGGCTAGCCAGTTATACCAGTGCCACTTATTGAATAGGGATTTTTTTCCTCATTGCTTTTTTTTTTTAATCAGATTTGTCAGAGATCAGATAACTATAGGTGTGTGGTCTTATTTCTGGAGACTTTATTCTGTTCCAGTTGTCTATGTGTCTGTTTTTGTACTGGTGCCATGCTGTTTTGGTTACTGTAGCTCTGTAGTATAGTTTGAAGTTGGGTAGTGTGATGCCTTCAGCTTTGCCTTTTGCTTAGGATTGTCGTGGCTAATAATGCTCTTTATCGGTTCCATATGAATTTTAAAATATTTTTTATAGCTCTGTGAATAATGTCCGTGGTAGTTGAATAGGCATACCATTAAATGTATACATTGCTTTTGGCAGTATATCCATTTTAATGATTTTAATGATTTTAATGATATTGATTCTATCCATGAGCATGGAATGTTTCTTCATTTGTGTCATCTCTGATTTCTTTGAGCAGTGGTATGTAGTTCTCCTTGTAGAGATCTTTCACCTCCCAGGTCTGCTGCATTCTATTTTATTCTTTTTGTTGGAATTGTGAATGGAAGTTCATTCCTAATTCGGCTCTCAGCTTGACTGTTGTTGGTGTATTAAAATGCTAGTAATTTTTGCACATGGAATTTTTTTTTTTTTTTTTTGAGACAGTGTCTCACCCTGTGGCCCAGGCTGGAGTGCAGTGACGAGACCTTGGTTCACTGCAACCTCCATCTCCTGGGATCCCACCACCTCAGCCTCCCGAGTAGCTGGGACTATAAGGGCACACCACCATCTTCTGTATTTTTTTGTAGACGCAGAATCTCGCCATGTTGCCCACGCTGGTCTTGAACTCCTAGGCTCAAACAATCCTTCTGCCTTGACCTCCTGAAATTCTGGGATTGCATGCCTGAGCCACCTTGCCCAGCCTGCACATTCCCTTTATATCCTGAGACTTTGCTGAAATTGCTTATCAGCTTAAGAAGCTTCTGGGCTGAGACTGTAAGGTTTTCTAGATACAGGGTTATGTCATCTGCAGAGAGGGACACTTTGACTTCTTCTCTTCCTATTTGGATGCCATGTATTTCTTTCTCTTGCCTGATTGCCCTGGCCAGAACTTCTAATACCATGTTGAACTGGAGTGGTGAGAAAGGTCATCCTTGTCTTGTGCCAGGCTTCCAGGGGAATGCTTCCAGCTTTTGCCCATTCAGTAAGATGTTGGCTGTGGGTTTGTCATAGGTGGCTCTGATTATTCTGAGGTGTTTTCCTTCAATACCTAGTTTATTGAGAGTTTTTAACATGAAACAATGTGGAATTTTATCAAAGGCCTTTTCCGTATCTATTGAGATAATATTGTGGTTTTTGTCTTTAGTTCTGTTTATGTAATGAATCACATTCATTGGTTTCCCTATATTGAACCACCCTTGCAACCCAAGGATAAAGCCTCCTTAATCATATTGGATAAGCTTTCTGATGTGCTGCTGGATTAAGTTTGCCAGTATTTTGTGGAGGATTTTTGCATTAATGTTCATCAAGGTTGTTGGCCTGAAGTTTTCTTTTTTTTTTCTTTTTTCTTTTTCTTTTCTTTTTTTTTTTTTTTATTTCTAACAGGTTTTGATGCCAGGGTGATGTTGGCCTCATAGAATGAGGTTGGGAGGAATTCCTCCTCCACAATTTTTTGAAATAGTTTCAGTAGCAGCGGTACCAGCTCTTGTTTTTACATCTGATAGAATTCAGCTGTGAATCCATCTAGTCCTGGGCTTTTAGGGGGAGGTAGGCTATTTATTACTGCCTCAATTTCAGAGCTCTGCATTTGTCTGTTCAGGGATTTACTTTCTTCCTGGTTCAGTCTGGGGAGGTTGTGTGTGTCCAGGAATTTATCCATTTCTTCTGGATTTTCTAGTTTTCGTGCATAGCAGTTTTCATAATATTATCTTACGGTTGTTTTTATTCCTGTGGGGCCAGTGGTAATAGCTCCCTTGTCATTTCTTATTGTGTTCATTTGAACGTTCTCTCTTTTCTCCTTTATTAATCTAGCTAGTGGTCTATTTTATTTTATTTTTCAAAAAAGCAGCTTTTAGATTTGTTTGATCTTTTGAATGGTTTTTTGTGCATGTCTCTATTTCCTTTAGCTCAGCTCTGATCTTGGTTATTTCTTGTCTTTTGCTAGCTTTTGGGTTTGTTTACTCTTAGTTCTCTAGTTATTTTAGTTGTGAAGTTATGTTGTCAATTTGAGATCTTTATAGCTTTTTGATGTGGGCATTTAGTACTATAAATTTCACTCTCATCACTGTCTTATGTGTGTCCTAGAGATTCTGGAATGTTATATCTTTGCTCTCATTAGTTTCAAATAAATTCTTGAATTTTTTTTTTTTTTTTTTTTTTTTTTGAAGTCTCTCTCTGTTGCCCAGGCTGGAGTGCAGTGATGCGAACTTGGCTCATTGCAACCTCCGCCTCCTGTGTTCCAGCGATTCTCCTGCCTCTGCCTCCCAGGTAGCTGGGACTACAGGAACGTACCACCATGCCCAACTAATTTTGTACTTTTAGTAGAGACAGGATTTCCCCATTTTGACTAGACTGGTCTCGAACTCCTGACCTCAGGTGATCTGCTCGCCTTTGCCTCCCAAAGTGCTGGAATTACAGGCGTGAGCCATCGTGCCTGGCTGAACTTCTTGATTTTTGCCTTAATTTTATTTTACCCAAAAGTCATTCCGGAGCATGTTATTCAATTTCCAGATAATTCTATAAGTTATATTTATGAATTTCTTAGTCTTGATTTTGAATTTGATTGCCATGAGGTCCAAGAAACTGTTTGTTATGATTTCAGTGTTTTTGCATTTGCTGAGGAGTGTTTTACTTCTGCTTATGTGATCTATTTTAGAGTACATGCCATGTAGCGATGAGAAGAAGGTAATCCCAGCTACTTGGGAGGCTCAGTTGTTTTGGAGTGGAGAGTTGTGTATAGATCTATCAGGTCCACTTGATTCAGTTCTGAGTTCAGGTTTTTAATATCTTTGTTAATTTTCTGTCTCAATGATCTATCTAATATTGACTGTGGGGTGTTAAAGTCGCCCACTATTATTGTGCGGGAGCCTTAAGTCTCTTTTAAAGTCTCCAAGAACTTGCTTTATAAATTTTGGTACTCCTGTGTTGTGTGCATATATATTTAGAATAGTTATTTTTTTCTTGTTGAATTGAACCCTTTACCATTATATAATGTCCTTCTTTGTCTTCTTTGATCATTGCTGATTTAAAGTCTATTTGTCAGAAACTAGGATTGCAACCCCTGCTTTTTGCTGTTTCTATTTGCTTGGTAGATTCTTCTCCATCCCTTTATTTTGAGACTATGGGTGTCATTGAATGTGAGATGGGTCTCTTGAAGACAGCATATTAATGTGTTTTTTTTTTTTTTTTTTTTTTAAATCTGGATTGTCACTCTGTGTCTTTTAGGTGTGGCATTTAGTCCATTTAGATTTTAGGTTAGTATTGATATGTTTGAATGTGATCCTGTCATCATGATGTTAGCTGGTTATTCTGCAGACTTGTTTATGTGGTTGCTTTATAGTGTCACTGATCTGTGTACTTTACTGTGGTGTTGTAGTTGCTGGTGACGGTCTTTCCTTCCCATATTTGGTGCTTCCTTTAGGACCTCTCGTAAGGCAACTCTGGTGGTAACAAACTACCTCAGCATCTGTTTGTCTGAAAAGGATCTTACTTCTTCTTCACCTATGAAGTTTAGTTTTACCAGATATAAAATTCTGGTTGGAATTTCTTTCTTTTCTTTTTTTTTTTTTTTTTTTTTTTGACAGAATCTCACTCTATCACCCAGGCTGGAGTGCAGTGGTGCAATCACAGCTCACAGCAACCTCTGCCTCCTGAGTTCCAGTAATTCTCGTGCCTCAGCCATCCAAGTAGCTGGGATTACAGGCATGCACCACCACGCCTAGCTAATTTTTGTATTTTTAGTACAGATGGGGTCTCGACATGTTGGCTAGGCTGATCTCAAACTCTTGGCTTCAAATGATACACCTGTGTTGGCCTCCCAAAGTGCTGGGATTACAGGTGCGAGCCACCATGCTTTTTTCTCTATTCTTGTCTGACTGTCTTATTTCAGAACTGCAGTCCTCAAGCTCTGAAATTCTTTCCTCTGCTTGCTCTATTATGATATTAATATTTGTGATTGCATTATTAAATTCTTGTAGTGTAATTTTCAGCCCTATCAGGTCAGTTACGTTCTCTATACTGGTTATTTTGTCTCTCAGCTCCTGCAATACTTTATCATGATTTTTAGCTTCTTTGCATTGGGTTACAGTGTACTCCTGTAGCTCAGTGAACTTCATTTCTGTCCATATTTTGAATTCTACTTCTGTCATTTCAGCCGTCTCAGCCTCTGTCTGGCGCTGACCTTGCTAGAGAGGTGATGCAGATATTTGAAGGAAAGAAGGTACTCTGGATTTTTGAATTTTCAGCATTCTGGTGGTGATTCTTCCTCATCTTTGTGGTCTAATCTACCTTCAATCTTTGAAGTTGCTGACCTTTGGATGGGCTTCTTTTTTCCTTTTTTTCTGTTTGATGATCTTAAGCATTTGATTGTGGTTTAAAGTGGATTCAGCTAACTGGCTTCATTTCTAGACGATTCTCACAGGCCAGTGTTCAGCTCCCAACTCCTGGACTGTATGCTCTGAGAGACTTGTTTGAACCCCCACTTTGTTCTCTGACTCCTTGAGGTTTGGAGGCTACTGTGCTGGGGATGGGAAATAAGGTGCTGCAGCTACATCCAAGTGTTAGCGAATGCAGTGGTGCCTGCCTCCCTGTGAGCATTTGCCACAGTAGTGGAAGCAAGGCAGTTGGTAGTGAGTGGGAGGACTCTGCTGGAGGCTGTGTGCACTGTTGAACTGAAGGTGGTGGTGGTGTTTGTTTGGGGTGGGGTGCTGGCCAGTGCAGGTCTGAATGCCTTCTCTGTGTCCTGCAAGCAGGAGTGATTGCTTAGGATGTAGGAGGATCTCTTGTTCTCTATGCAGTATTAGTGCAAAAGCAGGGTGCTGGCATGGTGGGGCTTGCTGGTTCTATGCCTGTCAAAGCTCTGTCTGCAATGGCGGTGAGCAGGGGTCAGAGTGCATACTGCACTCCCATGTGGTTGTAGGGCAAAAAAGCAAAACTTGCCTGTGCAGACATGCACCGGCAAAGTAATATGGGGCTTTTCCATGGGCTCAGAGGAAGCTGCAGTATGAGAAGGGAATGTGTCAGCTGGTGCGTGGATATAGTGGCTGACTTACTGGAGCCCTCCATTGGTCACACACTGTCCACTGTCTGAAAAGCTATGATGTAGGCCTGCTGGACACATGAGACTGCCCTGTAAGTAGGTATGGCCAGGCTGGGGTCCCGGAAGAAGCCAGCAGACCAAGGAGTGTTCAGGTCGGACTAGCCCTATCTGATGTGCAAGACTACCCTGCAGAAATCAGGTCTGATAATTCCCCTGGGGTTAAAGTCTTTTATGGGAGCAAGTTAAGTCTAGAGGGGTGGCTGCAGACACACCTGCACCAAACCCTATGGGCTCCACATCAGCTGGCTTACTGCTCCACCACTTTGCTTATCTCCTGGGAGTCCCACCCTAGACAGATGTTGTTCAGTAATTGCTCAGTGCAATCAGCCCAGAATGGAGGATTTGTGTTGTGGGCCTAAACCAGGGGTTCCCTGTCCGGCAGTAAGAAATGAGACGTGTGGGGCACCCATGGGAGATGGACTGGCCTCCTTTCCTTGGGTTGACTGCAGCTTGTTGGCAGTGTGAATGAGATACAAAGGGTGCTTGCTCCTTTGTTAGTGCGAGGGTAGCAAGGATGGTTTTGCATTAGATGCAGTGGCAAAGAGGCTTTCAGTTGCCACTGGAGGCTCTGTCCATAGAGTTGCTGAGTTGATACTGGCTGAATAGTTCTGGTGAGGGACGGCTAGAGGCCCAGGCCTAGAGGACCTGACAGGTGAGGAGATATGGGAACAAGTACTCATGGAAGAGTCTGGCCAATTTTCTGTAGGGCTGCTGCGGAATGCTGGGGATCTGCTCCAGTCCCTAGTCATCTCAGATTTTCCAGTACCTGGAGGTATCACCAGTGAAGGCTTGCAAAACAACAAAGATGGCGATCTGCCCCTCCCTTTAGGACCTCTGTCCCAGGGAGGTACAGGACTGTTGCTGGCCCAAATGCACCTGTGAGAGGTGGCTGAAGACCAAAGTTGGAAGGTCTCACCCAGTCAGGAGAAATGGGATTGAGGACCCACATATAAAAGTAGCCTGGCCACGTTTTTGTAGAGCAGTTGTGCTGTACTGGATGTCCATTTCAGTCCCTGGTCACCTTGGATACTCTGAAACCTGAAAGCCGGAATAACTAAGTCGCCCAAATAGCAAAGATGGCGGCCCACCCCTCTCCCTGGGAGCTCCATTCCAGGGAGGCCTGAAACCTCTATTAGCTGGAGAACACCAGTAGGGGTAGCCGGAGACCCTGATTAGGATACTTTACCCAGTGATGAGGAATGGGACTGGGGATCCACTCAAAAAAGCAGTGTGGACATGTTTTTGTAGGGAAGCTGTGCTGTGCTGAGGTACTGCTTCCACCCCTGGTTAACTTGGGCTTTCCAAAGTCCAAAGGCTGGAACAGCTAAGTCACCAAAACAGCAAAGATGACAGCCCACCCCTCTGGGAGCTCCCACCCTCTCTGGGAGCTCGAACCCAGGGAGGCGCAATGCTGCTACTTGTTGCTGGCTGGAATTCCAAGCCAGTGGCTCTTATCCTGGGAGGAGCTGTGGAATTGGGGCCTGTAGGCCATTACTGCTCGGCCCTCTGGATTCAGCATCTTTCCTAGTGGTATGTACAGGAGTCTAACCACCCACTTTGCTGCAGTTGCAACTACTTTTGCTGGGTTGCCCGAAAAGCTGGAGTATCTAAAGCACCTGGGTCTCTGCATATGCCTGAGTGGCTGCTCTGCTGAGACTCCACATAGCTCCTGATACACATTTATGTGTCAGACTGAAGGCCCTTAGTGGAGCAGGTTCATGAGTGATCTTCCTGACCCGAGGGTTTTAAAAAATCTGTGGGAGCAGCATGGGTTCCTGGGGTGGCACATTCACTCACTGCTTCTCTGTGCAGTGGAGCTTCCCTTGGCTCTGTGTTGCTTCTGCATGAGGCAGTGTCCTGCCTTGATTTTCTCTGTCTCCGTGGGTCAAGTTGTTTCCATGATTAGTCCCAATGTAAGTACCTGAATGTTTCAGTTGAAGGTGTTGTATTTACTCACCCCTTCCATTCTTCTCCGTGACAGCCATGCCCTTTAGCTGCTTCTAGTCAGCCCGTTTGGTCACTCTACCTACATCTTCTTAAACACTTGGATTAAAACCCACTTCTGGGATACATTTATCTCTTGTTTTATATGCCCTTTCCCTGAATCTCTCAGTGTGTGGTATACAACTTCCATTAATCCTGTATTTATCGATTAATTGCTTTTTGTTTCTTACTACCCTAAAAACCACATAATGTATTAATTTGCTCATCCCTAACCATCACTTAGAGGACCGACTTGCACTGTGATATATAATTATCTAGCTAGAACTAACTTGTTTGTAGTTACTTTTAAATTGTGCTTTTATTATTATTTTTTTCTTACTCAGATGGATTTTAACTTTCTTAAATTTAGAGATTAAGTCTTTATTTGGAATCCACTACTGGTTACAATACATCATTGTCAATTATAACTATTTATTTTTGTTAATAAAATTAATTAGAGTCTGAGACCAATTTTCTTCCCACTTTTGTAGATTGATGGACAGGCCAAAATCTTTCTAACACATCTTTCATGGCATAGAAAGAACTTCCAGAATTTTGTTTTATGCAGATCTAGAAGTAGACAGGTTCATTTTTGCTTGCAAACCAGCCAAATTTTTTTTTAATTAATCTCTTTGAATACTTTCTCAATGCAGGACATCAGAACAGGACATACTATTACTCTGACTCTCACTCTTTGGAGCTGCATATTCAGTGGGCATATGGTTTTCTTTCCAAGTTATAGCAGGCAACAGTTTTAATAAATGTTTTGCCACTGCATATCATGGGCCTTCATATTTTCAGCCTCCAAATCAGTTACCTTTCTGCTCACTGCATGACCATTAAACTTATACATGTATTTTACGTTTCTGCTGTGGCAGATATTTTTTTGTTTCAAAGAACTTATTTCTATTAAATAAAGTTATAGTAGCTATTGTAACAAATAAATCCTCAAATATGAGTGGTTAAACATTTATATAAAGTGAAAAACATAGGTTACCAATTAGTTGGAAGCTCTCATCCAAGTGGTGATTCAGTAATCCAGGCTCCTTTCATTTTGTGGCTCCTCTATATTCAACATGTAACGACTGAAGTCGTTGTTGACAGTAGCATGAGAAATCCCAGCGGGAATTTTTTATGGGATAACCTTGGTAGTACCGCCCAACACTTCCTCTTAAATTCTATTGTCCAGAAATCAGACACAAAATCACACTTAAGAAAAGAAGCCTGAAAAATGTAGCAGAACTGTGTGATTAGGTGAAAGTAATGGGTTTGATGAGTACATATTAGTGTCTCTCACATTGGGAGAAATGGCTTTTTACATGTTTTTAAGACATAAATTTTGTTATCTTTCTCTGCATTGGCTCCATTGCTCCAGCAAACTAGTAGAACGAAAATAATATATTTTAAAATTTAACATTATATATTAATGATAATGCTTAAACAGTTGTGTTTACCTGTTTCTAAAAGAAAAAAAAAAAAGAGAGAGAGAGAGAGAGGCAGAGCAAGATGGCAGAATAGAAAGCTCCACTAATCATTGCCCCAGCAAGGACACCAAGTTAACAGAAGAAAAATCTGTATAAGAACCAAAAATTAGGTATCTGGTATTAACTTCATATTGCTCAAAGAGGCACTGAAGTGATAGAAGAAACAGTCCAGAATCGCCAGTGCCACCCCTCCCCCACCCCAGGCTTGACGGCATGGTGCAGAGAGCTTCTCTGGGTGCTGGGGGAAGAAGAACACAGCAATTGTGAGGCATTGAACCCAGTGCTGTTCTGTTAGAACAGAAGGGAAAATCAGACCAAACTTAGCTGATGACCACCTACACAGGGAGCATTTAAACCAGCCCCAGCCGGATGGGAATCACTAACCTCAGCGATCTGAACTTGAGTGTCTGCAAACCTCACCAGGAAGGGCAAAGTGCTCTCAGTCTCTAAGTAAACTTGAAAGGCAGTCTAGGCCATAAAGACGGCAAATCTCAGGTGAGTCCTACGACTGAAGCGGCCACAGAGACGGTACACTGCAGAGGCACACAACATACTGAGACACGAGCTAGGGAAGCAAAAGGAGTGCTCCTATCACCTAACTCCAAGGTGCACAGATCATGGCTCCAAAAGAGACACCTTCCTTTCTTTTGAGGAGAGGAGGGGGAAGAGTGTGGAGACTTTGTTTTGCATCTTGGATAGCAGCTCAAACACAGTGGGATAGGGTACCATTCTGAGTCATGAGTCCCCCATCCCAGGCCTTAGCTCCCAGGTGACATATTTATACATGCCTTGGGACAGAAGGGATCCGGTTGCTTTGAAGGAAAGAACCCAGTCCTGTCAGCATTCATCACCTCCTAAGTGAAGAGCCCTTGGGACCTGAATAACCAGCAGCAATACCTGGTACTATAGTGAGGGCCTTGGTGAGTCTCTGAGATTTGCTGGCTCCCAGGAGAGACTTAACACATTACTAGCTGAGGTAGGCAAAACTCTTTCTGCTTGAGAAAAGCTGAGAGAAAAGTAAAGGGGACTTTGTCTTACACCCTAGGTACCAAAACAACACAATAGGTAGGTAGAACACCAAGTGGGCTCTTGGAGTCCCTGATTCCAGGACTTGACTCTTGGATGGCATTTCAGGACCAGCCCTGGGACAGAAGGGAACCCATTGCTTTGAAGGGTGAGTCCCAGGCCAGGGAGCATTCACCACAAGCTGACTAAAGTGACGCTGGGCCTTAACTAAACAGCTGTGGTAGTCTTGCAGTACTCCTTATGGCCAGGGGTGGTGATGGAGCTCCAATATGTCTGGAAGCAGACTTTTCAGTGGAAACCTTACAGGCCAGGAGAAAGTGGCGTGACATATTTAAAGTACTGAAGAAAAACAAACACACAAAAACAAACAAACAAGCAAAAACTTTAATTCTAGAATAGTATATCCAGCAAAAATACCCTTCCAACATGAAGAAGAAATAAAGGTTTTCTTAGAAAAATGAAAACTGAGGAACTTCATCAATACCAGACCTACCCTAAAAGCAATGCTAAAGCACTTACATACTATTACCAGTAAGTTTTGTACCTTTAATTGATTACTTATTGTTCATTAATGTCCTATTCTTTCTAATTGATGTGCTGGAGTCAAGTCCTGGAATCAGGGACTCCAAGAACCCACTTGGTGTTCTACCTACCTATTGTGTTGTTGGTACCTAGGGTATAAGACAAAATCCCCTTTACTTTTCTCTCAGCTTTTCTCAAGCAGAAAGAGTTTTGCCCCCTAATTACCTCAGCTAGTAATGTGCTAAGTTTCTCCTGGGAGTCAGCACTTCAATTAGAAAGATTAGGACATTAATGAACAGTAAGTAATCAATTAAAGGTACAAAACTTACTGGTAATAGTATGTACACAGAAAAATAGAATATTATAACACTGTAACTTTGGTTGAGAAAACTGCTCTAATCCTAATTAGAAATACTAAATAATGAAACAATAAAAAATAATAGCTCCTACAACTTTACAAGACATAGGCAGTAAAATAAGATATAAATAGAAAGCACAAAAAGTTAAAAAGTGGGAAGATGAAGTTAAGTTGAGATTTTATTATTTTTTTTTATTTTTTGTTTGTTTGTTTGTTTATGTGAATAGTGTTGAGCTTTTATCAGGATAAAATAATGGGTTATAATACAATACCTGAAAGCCTCATGGTAACCTCAACCTAAAAACATAAAATAGGCACACAAAAGTTGAAAAGCAAGTAACTAAATCATATCATCAGAGAAAATGATCTTCACTAGCAGAAGACAGGGAGGAAAGAAAGAAGAAAGAAAAGACCACAAAACCACCAGAAAAAATAAAAATTAAAAAATGGCAGGAGTAAGCTCTTACTTATCAATAATAACATTAAATGCAAATGGACTGAACTCTCCAATCAAAAGACATAGACTGCCTGAATGGAAGAAAAAACAAGGTCAATTGATCTGTTGCCTATGAGAAACACACCTCAACCATAAAGACACACATGGACTAAAAATAAAGGGAAAGAAAAAATATTCCATGCCAATGGAAACCAAAAAAGGGCAGGAGTCAAAATACGTATATCAGACAACATAGATTTCAAGATGAAAACTATCAGAAGAGAAAAGGAAGGTCCCTATATAATGATAAAGAGGTCCATTCAGCAAGAGGATATAATAATTCGAAATATATTTGCACCCAACACTGGAGCACCCAGATGTATAAAGCAAATATTATAAGAGCTAAAGAGGGAGATAGGCCCCAATACAATTATAGCTGGAGACTTCCACACCTTGTTATTGCTTTTTGTTCACTTCCAGCATTGGACAGATCTTCCAGACAGAAAATCAAAAAAGAAAGCATCAGACTTAATCCACACTATGAATTAAGTGGATTTAATAGATATTTACAGAACATTTCACTGAAGAGCTGCAGAATACACATTCTTTTTCTCAGCATGTGGATAATTCTCAAGAACAGACAATATGTTAGGTCTCAAAAGAATTCCTGAAACATTTAAAAAAGAAATAATATAAAGCATCTTCTCTGACTACAATAGAATAAAACTAGAAGTGAATAACAAGAAAAATTTTGGAAACTATACATGGAAATTAAACAACATGCTACTGAATGACCAGTGAGTCAACAAAGAAATTAAGAAAGGAATTGAAATTTTTCTCGAAACGACTGATAATGCAAACACAACATACCAAAACCTATCAGATACAGCAAAAGAAGTACTAAGAGGAAAATTAAAGGGTATAAGTGCCTATGTCAAAAAAAGAGAAAAAACTTCAAATAAACAATCTAACAATGTATATTATGAAACTAGAAAATTAAGAGTAAATCAAATCCAAAATCAGTAGAATAAAAGAAATAATAAAGATTAGAGCATAAATAAATAAATTTGAAATAAACATAAAAATTAAAGAAACAAAAAGTTGTTTCTTTGAAAATTTAAACAAAATTAACAAAACTTTATCCAGACTAAATAAGAAAAAAAGAGAGAAGCTACAATAAATAAAATCAGAAATGAAAAAGGAGGCATTACAACTGACATTGCAGGAATTCAAAAGATTATTAGTGACAACTATGAGTACCTATATGCCAATAAATTTTTAAAATCTAGAAGAAATGAACAAATTCTTAGATACACACAACCTGCCAAGATTGAACCAGAAAGAACTCTAAAACCTGAATGGACCAATAACAAGTAATGAGATTGAAGCCATAATAAAGACTCTTCCCAGAAGAAAAAAAAAAAAAAAAAAAAAAGCCTGCACACTGGTGACTTTACTGCTGAATTCTATCAAATGTTAAAGAAGTAATGTAAATCCTGTTCTCCAATTCAAACTATTCTGAGAAACAGAGAAGAAAGGAATTCTTCCAAACTCATTTCATGAGTCCAGTATTACCCAGAAACAAAAACATGACAAAGACACATTAAAAAAAAAAAATCTATAGGCCAATATCCTATAGGCCAATATCTCTGACAAATATTTATACAAAAATCCTCAACGAAATCCTAGCAAACGAAATTCAACAATACATTAGAAAGATCATTCAATATGACCAAGTGGGATTTATCCCTTGGATACAAGGATGATATGCAAATCAATCAATGTGACACATCACATGAACAGAACTAAAAACAAAACCACATGAGTATTTTAATTGTTGGTGAAAAAGCATTAGCTAATGTTAAATATTGGTTCATGATAAAATCCTTAAAAAAACTGGATATAGAAGGAACATACTTCAACATAATGAAAGCCATATATGACAGACCCACAGCTAGTATCGTACTGAATAGGAAAAAAAATGGAAAGCCTTTTCTCTAAGATCTGAAGCAGCACAAAGATGTGCACTGTCACTACTGTTATTCAATGTAGTACCAGAAGGCCTAGCTAGAAGAATCAGACAAGAGAAAGACATAAAGGGCATCCAAATTGAAAAGGAAGTAGTGAAATTATCCTTGCTTGCTGATTTTATGATCTTCTATTTAGAAAAGCCTAAACACTCCAAAAATATTATTGGAGTTGATTTTAAAAATCAGTAATGTTGAGGGACGCAAAATCAACACACAAAAATTAGTAGCATTTCTATATGCCAATGGTGAACATGTGCAAAGGAATTTAAAAGTTATCCAATTTACAGTAGCCACACATAAAATAAAATACTTAGAAATTAACTTATCCAAACAAGTGAAATATCTCTATAATGAAAATTATAAAACATTGATGAAAGAAATTGAAGAGGACACCAAAAAATGAAAAAAATATTTTATGTTCATGGGTTGGAAGAATCAATATTGTTAAAATATCCTTATTTCCCAAAGGAATCTACAGATTCAATGAAATACCTGTCAAAATACCAATGACATTCTTTGCAGAAATAGAAAAATAACCCTGAATTGTATATGGAACCACCAAAGACTCCGAATAGCATATGCTATCCTGAGCAAAAAGAACAAAACTGGACAAGTCACATTATCTGACTTCAAATTTTACTACAGAGCCATGGTAACCACAACAGCATGCTGGCAAAAAAGCAGACACATAGATCAATGGAACAGAATAGAGAATTCAGAAACAAATTCACATACCTACAGTGAATTCATTTTTGACAAAGATACCAAGAACATACACTGGAGAAAAAATTGTCTCTTCAATAAATGATGCTGGGGAAACTTGATATCCATATGGAAAGAATGAAACTAGACACTGTGAAAGGAAAATAAATCTTTGGAACCCCAAATCACTAAGCTAAAGGAAAAAGTCAAGCTGCGAAATGCTTAGGGCAAACCTGCCTCCCATTCTATTCAAAGTCGTCCCTCTGCTCACTGAGACAAATGCGTATCTGATTGCCTTCTTTGGAAAGGTTAATCAGAAACTCAAAATAATGTAACCATTTGTCTTTTATCTACTTATGACCTGGAAGCCCCCTCTCAACTTCAGGTTGTCCTGCCTTTGCTTTGATTAATCCTGCCTTTCTGGATCAAACGAATGTTTCATCTTACATATATTAATTAATCCCTCATGTCTCCCTGAAATGTATAAAACCAAGCTGTGCTCGGACCACCTTGGGCACATTTGTTCAGGACCTCCTGAGGCTGTGGATGTGCATCCTTAACTTTGGCAAAATAAACTTCCTAAACTGACTGAGACCTGTCTCATTTATTTGGGGTTCACAACCCCCTCTCTCCCCATATATAGAAATCAAATCAAAATGAATTAAAGATTTAAATCTAAAACCTCAAACCATGAAACTACTGCAAGGAAACATTGGGGAAACTCTTCAGAACATTAGTCTTGGCAAAAATTTCCTGAGCAATAACTCACAAGCACGGGCAACCAATGCAAAAATGAACAAATGGGATTACATTAAGTTAAAAAACTTCTTCGCAGCAAAATATACAGTCAACGAAGTGAACAGGCAACCCACAGAATGGGAGAAAATATTTGCAAACTACTCATCTGAGAAGAGATTAATAACCAGAATATATAAGTAGCTCAAACAACTGTAGAGGGAAAAAAAATCTAATAATCTAATCAAAAATGTACAAAATATTTGAATAGACATTTCTCAAAAGAAGACATACAAATTGCAAACAAGTATATGAAAAGGTGTTAAATATCATGGCTCATCAGAGAAACGCAAATCACAACTACAATGAGATATCATCTCACTCCAGTTAAAATGGCGTATATCCAAAAGACAGGCAATAACGAATACTGGCAAGGATGTGGAGAAAAAGGAACTCTTATACACCATAGATGGGAACAGGAATTAGTAAAACCACTCTAGAGAACAGTTTGGAAGTTTCTGAATAACCTAAAAATTGGGATACTCTGATTCAGCAACCCCACTGCTGAGTATATACACCAAAGAAAGGAATTCAGTATATCAAAGTGATATCTGTGTTCCCATTCTTGTTGCAGCACTGTTAACAGTAGCAAAGATTTGGAAGCAACCTAAGTGTTCATCAACAGATGAATGGAGAAAAAAAGTGCCAAATGTTGCTCATCTAGTCGTCTAATTCACTACAGAGTTTTATTACCAAGAAAACACCATGACAGCAAAGATTCCTTGTTTTTTATGGCATAATGGTATTCATGAGATAACTCATCATCCCTTTTATGAAACTAAGACTGGGATGCTTATGGTGTTTTGCAATTGTAGCACTTATTAGAGACACTCTTGTTGGCAGTTTTCTAGCCACATGAAGCTCCAGTAACAACAGTGTTCAGGAATAATGGAGGTTATATTAGAAGTATAGATTTTACAACTCAAACATGAAACATTCTGTCATTTTATGTTAAAATCATACAGCTAGTGATTATAATTCAGTTTCTAACTATTTAAAAGACAGTAAGTAATTTTATGTTGCCATTTTTTAAACAAAAGAACCTCTTAAACCTCAATGGCAATATTGATTACATAAAATCAAAAGCGTACCCATCTTGTGTTATCATTGGTCTGCCATAACTGATTACCCCATTAACAAAAACTAAATACTGAGTTCCACAGGCAGCTGTGCTAAGTATTGTTTAAAGGCATTAAGCACTTACTGGAATTAATTAATCATATTTGAAAGTAACACAAACAAATTTTCTTCAAATTTTATCTAGGTGTATACAATGGAGAATTGACAAATTTGGAAGCTCAGAATAGAGCACTTCAGTTTTTATATTTTAACTCAAATGTTCAGAGGCAAATAACAGTTACATAGCTGAGTGATTATTGATCCATCTTCATATTTGCTTTTCAAACCAGATAAACTAATATTAAATTCACAAAGATCAAAGACTGAAAATTTGTAATATGCTTGATAGATCTGTAGGAAAAATGATTAGTGGTTTCTGTTATAGGCATTAATGTTATTGAAAAGTTTGGTGAAGGGAGTAGTCTTATCAACTTTCTTCATTCTGATGGTTGAATTGAGCTAGATTCTTTAAGAGCAAAGCTCTTACATGCAGAGCCTTTATCTGTAAGGCTCCACTGCTTTATTGTTTTTAGATACAGTAAAACCAGGATATAAAAATTAGGTCTAAATAATTGTTCTGAGTCTAAATGGTGACCATATTAAAAGGTATATATTAATTTACATGATTGCTACAGCTTTATGCTTAATATGCAAATTATTACAGTAGTGTGTATGGTATCAAACATAAAAGAAGTTTTGTCATGACTGTAAATGTGCAGTTAATGTATAGATTCTTATTAAAGAAAAGGATGAGCATAATAAAAAAACATATGGAGATTTCTTTAGTTATTGTATTATTTAATCAGTAGCTCAAATTATGTTTGAACACTTGACAATGAGTTGTAGAAGTAGTAAAATAAGTTTTAGAAAATAAGTTGGTGAAACAGTGAGCATGAAAGAGATCTCATATCAAAAGTCAATAAAAAGGAAATAGATTTGGTATAATATCGTTTCATATTGCCTTCTTTTCCTTGAAAAATGTTCTTTTCCAAAAATTGTTTATTTATGACATTCAATAAGTGAAGAACAACTGGATATGGGAGGCTTATAATAATATTTTCAACCTTCAGTTGAAAATGTAATCTTCTAAATCTCAGAGGAAGAGAAACCGTCCTAATATAATGTATCATCTTCAGCTCTACAGGTTGAAGATTTGTTGCATTTAAAAAAGTCTCACCCTGATGGGAGAAGAATGCAAGATAAACTTTATTACTATAAAGCAATTAAGTGAAAATTAGATAATCACAAGGTGGGAAAAGCTCATTAATTAGAAGACCAGAAAAGCACAGCAGGCTTCTGAGATGAAATACTTATAAAACAGCAAGTATACGTAATAGTGTTTATGACAGAGTCAACATTAATTGCAAAGTTACTAAATATTAGAATAATGATATCTTTTCTGAAAACATAAATTGGTACATTTTTGGAAAAGGCTGATCTTGTAAATCTTAGATCTGAATAAATTTATTTTTTATTCACTTTGTTTCCACTTCCCTTCTTCTGCTCCCTTTAAAGGTCTTCTTAAGCAATATTTTTTTTTGCTCCTTATGCGTATTAAAGAATATACACATATTCCATTTTACATTAATTCATTTTTTAGTAGAACTAAACTCATTCCATCATAAAAGGTCATATTTAAGAAACCAAAATGTATTCTAGAGTAGTTATGCTAATGAATAATTTTAGACACTAGTTCAGAGGCTGAGAAAGGAAATGTAAGTCTGTAAAATTTGAACTATGTCTCACTTTCCACCCCTATTGAATACTTCATGTTAAAACCATACGGTGACAGTTTTTAAAGCTATTTCAATATGTGTTCACAAGACCATCCTATGAGTTTCATTCGCTATTGTGAAATTATGTTTGTAGTACATTAATTCTTTATATTATTAGTACCAAAAGAAGCCTCATAAATGTAAAATATTAAAAATCTTACTGCAAAATAAGCAATATTGAATATTTTTAATCCTTTCTTGGGAATTTGAATCCCTTGTCACCACATAGAAGTAATCTAATCTGGCAAAGCTGTCAAGAGTTGGTAGCTGACCACTATTTTCATTTTAATAAATTAATTTTTAGACAAAATTAAAGTCTTTGTATACTTAAGCCTAAATACTGATCAATATACTATCCCATCCAAAATAAATAATTTCCAATAATCAAATTATTATTAGTTTTATGCTTGGACAATAATCTTCTTCTTAGAGGGGATAGTACTCTCTATTGAAACAGTGGTGGTGCTGTGAAAATGAATATGAGATATTCATGGGAAGGAGACAGGTAGAAAAAAATACCTAAAAGTAGAATTTGTTTTGAGAAGACATTGTAAAGGAATGTGTAGTTAACTGGTTTTATTTCCAAACAATGATTTTACATAATTTATAATTTCCTACCTTATGGAAGTAAACACTTTGATAGTTGCTGAGATGTTTATGAACAATATAGGTGGAATTTATTCTGACTATAGGTTAGGAACTTTGTTGTTAACAATTAATTTGTTCCATAGACTATTAAAAACGTGAAGATAAAGTAGTCATGTATAGAGTAGAATGCTTTCCTCTTTCATTGTCACCTGGCATTGTAATTACCTTATATTTTGCTTAAGAAATACACTCAGAGATTATTGCAGTTTAGTGGCACACCATGAAATGTAGCTACAAACAGAACTACTTGAGAACAAGTTACCATAAATTAATAATAGCAAAAGCAATTGTGCACATAACTCCTTTGGGAAACCGAAGATTTGTCTAGAAGAAACATTCAATAATGAAACTAGTAGGTTGTCAGTATGTTCTTAAAACATTTCAAATATTTAAACAGATTTTGGACTATTATATTCAGAACTTTAAAAAGTCAACAACACCTAAATGCTCCCCTTTATGACATTTTCTTTTTACTAAAAGCTAGCTAATTTACTTGTATGTTTGGGAATGGGATATGTGGAGATTTCCTAGACACTCCTTCTGTGTATGTTTTCATTCGGATAGGAGAGGGGAAGAAAAAAATCATATATTTATCTTGGTAATACGTTGGCCATGTGTTACAGTGTCTGAACTTTAATGAAACTGGCATTTTTGCTAATGCTCTTATGACAATCCATTTGAAAGGGACTCAATGTTCTTGTAGTTCACATATATATTTTTAAAAACCTAATACTTTGTTTAGATTCAAATATCACAGTTGAAATCTTACTCTGAATTCAAAAAGTATTTTCCATCTCTACTTTAAAATATAATTAAGCACATGGACTTTTTATTACCCTATTACACATGTATTCAGCCTCTTACTTAGTGGTGGGATTACAGAGATGGAATAAACACCCAATTCCGCCTGTGTTTGATGCAGTTTACTTAATGAAGTCGGCATGAAAATAAAATTTCATTGCAACGTGTGAGTTGCCATGAAAGGTATGAGAAAATTGGTTCAGAAAAAAGGGAAGATGGACAAATACTCTCTAAGAGGGTCAGAAAGACATGTATGAAAAAGTTGAAGTTTGGTCAGTGTCCTAAAGGATAAACACTTCACCTACTATATCCACACACACAAAAAAGTGTCATTGAGATTTTTTTTTTTAATAAAATAATTCCCCTAAATTTATTCATGGAATGTTTTAGACCACTTTGTCAGTGCTTTAAATGAATTTGAATAAAAATTTAAAGTATATTTTGGAGAATAAAGAAGTATTTTTAAAAAATGGTTAAATAAAATGACCTTAATTGTTATTTTTTAAATGCAGCTTTTCACATAATTGACTCCCAGAGTGGAAAACCAGTTCCTGTTAATTAGTTGTTACTTCAGGTCAGTTGGCCTTAGGAGGCAAGCTCGTATGTTGGTCATTATAACTAGAGGCAGTACACTTTTCAAACACAATTTGTTCCTTCAGTTGCTTCACTTTCTTTTGCAGATGAATGTATTCCTCCTTCTGGGGGGCAGTATATTGTCGTAGATAAGAGCAAGCATCAAGAACAAAACTATCTGCATTTCAACATCTTTATGCCATTTACTAGCAAGATAATCTTGGGCAAGTTACTTGCAGTCTCAGAGAGATTGCTCACTTCTGAAATAAAGATACTAGTATGCCTTTATATCTATCAAGGTATTTAACACCCATAAAACTTGTGGGGCATAGTATTGGCCACAATATGTCATTTCATTTATTTTAATACACACAAGCATTTTCCTTTTGTCTTCAACTTTACGTGTACTTCATTCTCAGAATTCTCTTAATATTTTTATCTAAAATCATATGTTCTATACTTTTCTGCCAATACTGAACCCATTTTTTCTGAAGATGAGTTTAGAAACAATTGTCTGCTATTGCTGTTTACAAAAGTTAATGTAGAATGCATGTTGAAGTTACAATGCAATATAATTACCTCCACCAATAGAAACAAATCACCTTCAGAGTACATAAAAAATCCTCAGTCATTTCTTACTGCCTAACAAGTTTTAATGATAGTTAGGAGCACAAATTTCATTTATTTGTTTCTTTGGTGATATGTTTTTTCTTTTTAAATGGAAATATGTACAAATAATATATAGGTAAACCTTTAAAACATAGATAGTAAATAGCTTAAATTTAAAAAATATTAACACATTTCATTTTAAGAACAAAAAAGCTAAATATTTATGATATATATATATAAAACCCTGCAAATTTCACATAACACACATTGAAGAAATGAAAACTACAGCAAAAAAACCTACATTCATAGGTATGTGTCTGTCACATGCCAAATCTTGTTATTTTTCCTGAGTTTTGCAAAATGAAGTATTATCTGGTATCTTCAAGTTTTATAACTATCAAATGATTTATATGAATCCATAGTTTATAGGTATTGATGATATATTTGAATACAGTTATGTGTTGATTAATGACATGAATACATCCTGAAAAATGCATCATTAGACAATTTTTTTTCATTGTGTGAACATCATAGAGTGTACTTAAGTAAATCTTGATGATATAGCCTACTACACACCTAGGCTACATGTGATAGTCTATTGATCTTACACTACAAACCTGTATACAATGTTACTGTATTGAATCCTGTAGGCAATTGTAACACAATGGCAGGCATTTCTATATCTAAATGTATCTAAACATAGAAAAAGTATGATAAAAAGATGGTATTATAATCTAATGGGGCCACCATCATATATCAGGAATCATTACTATAATACTTAAACAAAATAATTTGCATATTATTGTATATCATTATGTTATGCATAAGTGTATCAAATATATGATAGAAGATTTTATCATATATTAACAATTAGAGGGCACAGTAACAATTGCTTATAGAAAGTATGGTATGTTTATTTTGACATGCTCAAGAGGATTGTAAAGGCACACATCAACCTTATTATATAAATGAAAATATCTTCTTATTTCTGAGTTACCCAGAGCACTGGGTGGGAGGTTATAGTCTTAAAGAATAATTGACAGTGATAGACTGAAATATTCTACACAGTTAACTGACTTTATGAGGTTTAATTCTCAGTTCAGAAGCTTACAGTAATAACTATGGCACATACACTGAATTATCATAAATGCTCATGGTAGCAGCACTAATGAAAAAGTGACAGTGATGCATATCGGACTACTAAAAGTCAGGAACAAGTAAGGCTGAAGAAAGAAAATGAGAAACTTATAGGGAGCTTAATGCAATATTCAAACTATCCAAAGGCAAACACTCACTTGCTGCTTAATCTATCTATCTATCTACATCTATCTATATATACATACACATATATATATATACACCCATGGATATTAAAGAAAATACATAATACCCCAATTCTGTTTCAAAATATTTTACATGCTGTGAAAAAAAGATTGACTTAATATAATAAAAACACTGGTTTATTATGGCTAATAATGTTAATGAGCCTTTCATAACTTTGCCCAGGGCACTACTATGACTGCCAGTAACAAAACAGTAGCCACTGAGTTTCTCTGAACAGCTATTATTACCATAATACTTAAGCAAAATGTTGTTTTGATTTGACAGCAGCACAGAACTTTCTATAATACCTTATAAAAATCTAAAAATACTCATTCTATTTTTGCAGAGAAAAAAATGTTTAAATATTTCTCAATTATTAATCAGTAGGAAGTTAACTGCAAAGGTGACACAGATACTTCTTATTTACAGTATATGAAAAAATCAAGAACATTTATTTTTGGAAGGCTAAACAAAATTGATAAACCGGTAGCCAGAGTATCTAAGAGAAAAAGAGAGAAGATACAAATAAATAAAAGCAGGAATGAAAAAGTAAACATTACAACTGATACTGTAGAAATTTAGATTCATTAGGGGCTACTATAAAATATTCAATGTTCATGGATTGGATGAATCAATATTGTTAAAATGCCTTTATTCTCCAAAGCTATCTACAGATTCAATGCAATCCCTGTCAAAATATCAATGACATTCTTTGCATAAATAGGAAAAACTATCCTAAATTTTATATGGAACCACAAAAGGTCCCAAATAGCCAGCACTATCCTGAGCAAAAAGAACAAAGCTCGAGGAATCACAGTACCTGACTTCAAATTATGATACAGAACTATAGTAAGTAAAACAGTATGGTACTGGCTTAAATAAAAACAGACACATAGACCAATGGAACAGAATAGAGAATTCAGAAACAAATCTGCATACCTACAGTGAGCTCATTTTCCACAAAGGTGCCAAGAATATACACTGAGGAAAAGACAGTCTCTTCAATAAATGGTACTGGGAAAACTGGATATCCATATGCAGAAGAATGAAAATAGACCCCTATCTCTTGACATATACACACATCAAATAAAGATAGATGAAAGACTTAAATCTAAGACAAATTATGAAATTACTCCAAGAAAACTTCAGGAAATGTCTCCAGGACATTGGTCTGGGCAAAAGTTTCTTGAGCGGTACCCCACAAGTGGCATCCAAAGCCAAAATAGATCACATCAACTTAAAAAGCTTCTGCACAGCAAAGAAAATCATCAACAAAATGAAGAGCCAACCCACAGTGTGGAAGAAAATATATACAAACTATCCACCTGACAAGGGATTAATAACCAGAAGATGTAAGTAGCTCAAACAACTCTATAAGAAAGTATCTAATAGCTCAAGAAAAAATTGGGCAAAGGATTTAAATAGACATTTCTTAAAAGAAGACATACAAATGGCAAAAGGTGCTCAACATCACTGATCATCAGAGAAATGAAATCTCACCCCAGTTAAACTAGCTTTTATCCAAAGACAAGCAATAACAAATGCTGGTGTGAATGTGGAGAAAAGAGAACCCTCATACATTGTTGGTGGGAATGTAAATTAGTACAACCACTATGGAAAACAGTTTGGAGGTTCCTCAGAAAAGCAAAAAGTAGAGCTACCCTATGATCCAGCAATCCCACTACTGGGTATATATGCAAAAGAAAGGAAATCAGTATATCAGAGAAATATCTGCATTCCCATGTTTGTTGCAGCACTGTTCACATAGCTAAGATAAGGCAGCAATTTCAGTGACCATCAACAGATGAATGAATAATGTTCTAATATACATAATGGAATACTGTTCAGCCATAAAAAAGAATGAGATTCTGTCATTTGCAATAATATGGATGGAACTGGGTGTCATTATGTTAAGTGAAATAAGCCAGGCTAAGAAAGACAAACATCACGTGTTTTCACTTATCTGTGGGATCTAAAAATCAAAATAATTGAACTCATGGAGATGCAGAGTAGAAAAATTGTTACCAGAGGCTGGGAAGCATAGGGGGTTTTGGCAAGCAGGTAGGGAATGTTAATAGGGGATGTTAATAGGGAATGTTAATAGCTAGAGAGAATGAGTAAGACCTACTATTTGATAGCGCAACAGGATAGTTGATAATAATGTGGATATTTTAAAATAGCTAAAACAGGCCGGGCTCAGTGGCTCACACCTATAATCCCAGCACTTTGGGAGGATGCGGAGGGCTGATCACCTGATGTCGGGAGTTTGAAACCAGCCTGATCAACATGGAGAAAACCCATCTTTACTAAAAATACAAAATTAGTTGGGAGTTGTGGTGCATGCCGGTAATCCCAGCTACTCGGTATGCTGAGCAAGGAGAATCGCTTGAACCCGGGAGGCAGAGGTTGCGCTGAGCTGAGATGGCGCCATTGTGCTGCAACCTGGGCAACAAGAGCAAAACTCCGTCTCAAAAACTAAAAATAAATAAATAAATAAATAAATAAATAAATAAATAAATCGATGTAATTGGATTGTTTGTAACATAAAGGATAAGTGTTTGAGTGGATGGATAGCTCATTCTCAATGATGTGATTATTTCACATTACATGCCTGCATCAAAATATTAATATCTCATGTACTCCATAAATATATCACCTACTATGATCCCACAAAAATAAAAACTTTTTTTTTTTTTTTAAATCAAGAATACATAGATGTTCTAGAGGTATTACTTACCCTAGATATATTCTGGAGAATCTCCCTTGCCTACTTTGTACCTTTGTGTCCAAGTAGACTTTTTGAGCTACTCTAGAGCAAGTAAAAATCTTTGACCTCCAAGGTAGCCTTCTGATTCTTCACGACTGGGTGCTGAATGAACACAGACTATGAATATATTATTTTTCAAGTCCAGCTGGGCTAAGGCATAATAAATAAATAAACATAATAAGGAAAAGGGTTACAGTTATATAGGGTCCCTACAAAGGCTTACAGTTCTATTGGGGTAAAGTGTAGAATAAAATAGTTTGTTTAAGAGAGTGAATAAGAATATTTATTGGAAAATACAAGCAATGCCAGAGTCTTTATGGATCCACAAGTTGAAGAGTTTTATGAGAATAATTATACTTATTAATCATTTTTGATATTCAATAGTGACTGTGAACTTTCTATTTAGCAGGTACTATCCTCATGTTATGGCTTGCATATAGTTTGCTCATCCCCAATAAAACTCATGTTGAAATTTGATCTCCAATTTGGTTGCATTGGAAAGTGGGGACTAATGGGAGGTGTTTGGCTTATGAGGATGAGTCTCTCAAAAATTATGTGGAACGGTTTGTGGTAGAGAATAAGTTCTCTTTCTCAAGAGACTGAAAATATTCTCTTGAGAGTGGGTGTTAAAGTTTAGCCTAAAGCTGTCTCCTTCCATATTTTAAGCTTGTCCTGAAACATTTCTCAGTATTTAGTGAACTGTAAACTAATTGGATGTGTAAATAGACTATAATCTGCTACTGTACCAATTACTGAGTTGCAGCTAGCCACAGGCAGCCAACTGTTCAAACTGTGTACAAATAAGGCAAAGGTCAAGCTGTAACCAGTCCAGCTGTTTCTGTATTTCACTTATATTTTATGTACATCACTTTCCTTTTTCTGTCCAAAAATCTTCTCTGACCATACTGAATCTTGGAATCTTCCTCAACCTATTCTGGTTAGGGAGTAATTTCACATTCACAAATTGTTCTTTGCTTAATGAAACTCTGTTCAATTTAATTTGTTTGAGGTTTTTCTTTTAACAGTGGGTTGTTATAAAACCAGGATGCCTCTGTACATGTGTCTACTTCTCCTTTGACTTTCTCTGGCATGTTATAATGCAGTACAAAACCCCTCATGAGAAGCCAAGTACATCTTCCTAGCCTGAAGATCTTCCATCCCTTGATCTTCCTAGCCTGAAGAATTGTGAGCTCAATAAACCTATTTTTCTAAAATAAATTAGTCAGCCTCAGGTTTTCTGTTATAGCAACACATAATGAAGTAAGACACCTCAGTGTTAAAGCCTATAAGGTCAATGTTATTTTTATCTTTGCTTTACAGATGAAGAAACGGAGGCAAGAGAGGCAAATCACTTACCAAAGTTCAAACAGTTAATAATTTTGGAAATGGAATTTAAATACAATAAGTTTGCCCTAAGAGTTTATGTTCCTAATCGACATAGAGTTTAGCAGGATTAAGGTAGACGTGTGAAGCTTTCCCATATAAAACAAAGAGGAACATATGAAGCTTTCCCATATAAAACAAAGGTGAGAATGTTTGCGAGATGAGATATTAAATTCTACAGTTGTAATGTGCAAATTATCCGTATGAAAAAAAGAAGAAATAAGTGATTATGTGGGTAGACTTAAGCCCCAAAATCTAGAGTTGGATATAGCATAAAATAAAAATAAATGGAGAAAGAGTAACAAGAGGCATTAAGCACTGAATATAATAGGTCTTATTTAATATTTATGACAATCTTATGAATTAGGTACTAATATTTTCCTCTGAGGAAACGGTGGTTCAAGGTGGTTAAGTAATTGGTTACACATCAAATACGTGGTAGAGCCAAAATTGGAATCCAGATAAGGCTGATTATCCTCCAAGCAATTATTTTTTACTGTTAACATATCTATTCTTTTAATATTATAACTTTCTTATATAAAGAGCGGTAAGTATATCCAGAATTTTAAATCACAGGAGTTCAAATCATTTAAACTTTCTCATCAACCAATTTTACTATGGACTAATTTTTTTTTCCATTTGGGGAGAGCATTTTTTAACTGCTTTATTAAGATTTAATTTAGATACCATAAAGTTCACCTATTTACAGTGTACAATTCTGTGGTTTATAGAATGAATAAAGAGTTGTGTGACTACAATCATAATCTGATTTGGGAACATTTTCATGATTCCCAAAAGAAACCACATACCCATTAGTAGTCACTCCCCAGCTCCTCTCCTTCAAGCCCCAGGAAACCACAAATAATTGTCTTTATATTTTCCTGTTTTGGATATTTCATATCCTTCTCTTGACCCTGGAATTTTAAAACAATATATTCTTTGCCAAAAGGTTTTTCTTAATTTACATGTATTATTTTAGCATTTCTTACAGCATCTTGAAGAACCTGAGGCAGGCAGAACTATTTCAGCAGAAAAACAATTTTTACATAGGCTATATAATTTAATTTTTATTAGGTAAAATAAATGAATAGAAGTGGCGAGATAACATTGTAAAAAGAATAATAGTCATAAAAACCAATGTCTAGCCCTTATTTTTGAATTTAATAATTTTGTCTAGTTAATAAACTTTTGTTGAAATGTACAAAGTGAGATGTATGTGTCTATGAATGCAAATGTGAATAAAAAGGATCTCTCTTTGCAAGGAGATTTTAATCAAGCAAATGAACCCAATATTAAATAAATTCAGTACAAGATAATAGATAATTAGAGATATACATTGGGATTGTTGAAAAGAAAAAGGAGAGACGTTTTGTTTTGAATCTGGATGTGGGGAGAATGTAAAATCAAAGACTGATTATGATGCTTCCTGGATAATCTTGGAGCTATCACTTTGCTTCTTAACAAACCTGGAAATTATTTGTTTTTTAAGGTGAGATAGTTAAAAATGATCTTTGAGATCCCCTTTAATTCTGTAATTTTTAGTGAGGAGAAGAAATATTTTGGTATTATTTCACTTTCTTCACTATTAACATATGAGTGCACATGTCCTTTTGGTAGAATGATTTGTTTTCTTTCAGGTATTTACCCAGTAATGGGATTTTTGGGTCAAATGGTAGTTTTGTTTTAAGTTCTTTGAGAAATCTCCAGACTGTTTCCACAATGACTGAACTAATTTACATGTCCATTAACAGTGTATAAGCATTCCACTTTCTCCAAAATCTTACCAGCATCTGTTGTTTTTTAATGTTTCGATAATAGCCATTCGACTGATGTGAGATGGCATCTCCTTGTGGTTTTGATTTACATTTCTCTAATGATTAGTTATGTTCAGCGTTTTTCAAGTGCTTGCTGGCTGCATCTATGTCTTCTTTTGAAAAGTGTCTGTTTATGTCTTTTGTCCACTTTTTAATGGGCTTGTTTGTCTTTTGCTTGTTAGTTTAGGTTCTTTATAGATTCTGGATATTAAACCTTTGCCAGATGAATAGTTTGCAAATATTTTCTCCCATTCTGTAGGTTGTCTGTTTACTCTGTTGATAGTTTATTTTGCTGTGCAGAAGCTCTTTTGTTTAATTAGATCCCATTTGTCAATTTTTGTTTTTGTTGCAATTGCTTTTGGCATATTTGTCATGAAATCTTTGCCAGGGCCTATGTCCAGAATAGCATTTCTTAGGTTTTCTTCTAGGTTCTTATAGTTTTAGGTTTTACATTTAAGTCTTTCATCCATCTTGAATTGCTTTTTGTATATGGTCTAAGGAAGGAGTCCAGTTTTAATCTTTTGCATATTGCTGGTCAATTGTCCCAGCATCATTTATTGAATAGAGAACTCTTTCCCCATTGCTTGTTTTTTGTCAATTTTGTCAGAGATGAGATGCATGTAGGTATGCAGCTTTATTTCTTAGTTTCCTTACCTGTTCTATTGGTGTATGTTTCTGTTTTTGTCCCATTACTTTGTTATTTTTGTTACTGTAGTCTTATAGTATGGCATGAAGTTGGGTAATGTACTGCCTCCAACATTTTTTTTTCTTAGGATTGCTTTGACACTTTGGGTTATTTTTTGGTTCCATAGAATTTTAGAATAGTTTTTCTAGTTCTGTGAAATATGATGTTAGTAGTTTGATAGGAATAATATTAGATCTGTAAATTGCTTTGGGCAGCATGACCACTTTTAACAATATATATCCTTCCTATTCATGAGCATGGAATTTTTTTTCATTTGTTTGTATCATCTTTGATTTCTTTCTTTCAGCAGTGTTTTATAATTCTCATTGTAGAGATCCTTCAGATCCCTAGTTAGTGGTATTCCTAGATCTTTTTTATATGGCCATTGTGAATGAGATGGTGTTCTTGATTTGGCACTTAGCATGGATGTTGATGTTTAGAAATGCTACTGATTTTTGTACAATGATTTTGTATCCTAAAACCTTACTGAAATTGTCTACCAGATCTAGGATACTTTTGGCAGAGACTATGGAGTTTTCTGGATATAAAATCACATTGGATGCAAATAGAGATAGTTTGACTTCCTCTCTTCCTAATTGGATGCCTTTAATTTATTTCTCTTGTCTCACTGCTCTGGCTAAGACTTCCAGTACTATGTTGAATAGGAATGGTTGAGAGTGATCATCCTTGTCATTTTCTAGTTCTCAAGGGGAATTGTTTGAGCTTTTGCCCATTCAGTATGACGTTGACTGTGGGTATTGTGTAGATGGCTCTTATTATTTTCAAATATATTCCTTCAGTGCCTAGTTTGTTGAGTGTTTTTAATATGAAAAAAAGATGTTGAATGCTATAGATATCCTTTTCTGAGTGCATTGAGATGATCACATGGCTTTTGTTTTTAGTTCTGTTTATGTGAGGAATCACATTTATTGATTTGTGTATGTTGAACCAACCTTGAATTCCAGGGATCATACCTATTGATTACAGTCAATTTACTTTTTGATGTGCTGCTGAATTTGATTTGCTAGTATTTTGTTGAGGATTTTGGAATCTATGTTCATCAAGGATATTGGCCTAAAGTTTTTTTTTTTGTTGTTGTTGTTGTGTCTTTGTCAGGTTTTTGTATCCAGAAGATCCTGGCCTCATAGAATAAATTAGGGATCAGGGAAGAATCTCTCTTCCTCAATTTTTGGTAACATTTTCAGTTGGAATGGTCCCAGGTTTTTATATGTTTGGTAGAATTAAGCTGTGAAACTGTCTGGTCTAGGGCTTTTCCTGGTTTGCAGGATTTTTATTACTTATTGAATTTCAAAATTCATTATTGGTCTGATCAGTGTTTCTATTTCTTTCTGGTTCAATCTTAGGGGATCATATGTTTCCAGGAACTGATCCCTTTCTTCTAGGTTTTTAAATTTCTGTGTGTCAAGGTGTTTGCAATAGTCTCTGAGGATTTTTTGTTTTGTATTTGTGTGGAGACTGGTATAATGTCCTCTTGGTCATTTCTGATTGTGTTTTCTGAATTGTTTGTGTTCCTTGTAGATTCTAGATATTAGTCTTTGTTGAATAGATAATTAGCAAATATTTTCTCCTACTCTGCAGGTTGTCTGTTTACTCTGCTGATTATTTATTTTGCTGTGCAGAAGCGTTTTAATTTAATTAGGTACCATCTATTTATTTCTGTTTTTGTTGCATTTGCTTTTGGGGTCTTACTCATGAATTCTTTGCATAAGCCAATGTCTAGAAGAGTTTTTTTTGATGTTATCATCTAGATTTTCTATGGTTTCAAGTCTTATATTTAGGTCTTTGATCCATCTCGAGTTGATCTTTGTATAAGGTGAGAGATGAGGATCCAGTTTCATCCTTCTACATGTGGCTTGCCAGTTTCCCCAGCATCATTTATTGAATAGGGTGTCCTTTACTCAATTTTTGTTTTTGTATGCTTTAGCGAAGGTTAGTTGACTGTAAGTATTGGCTTTATTTCTGGGTTCTCTACTTTGTTCCATGGGTCTGCATGCCTATTTTTATATCAGTACCATGCTATTTGGGTAACTATATCCTTGCAGTATAATTTGAAATTGGATAATGTGATGCCTCCAGATTTGTTCTTTTTGCTTAGTCTCACTGTTAATATGTGCGCTCTTTTTTGGTTCCATATGAATTTTAGGATTTTTTTCTAATTCTGTGAATGATAATGATGATATTTTTATGGGAATTGCATTGGATCTGTAGACTGCTTTGGGCAGTGTGATCATTTTCATAATATTGATTATACCTATCCATGAGTATGAGAGGTGTTTCCATTTCTTTGTGTCATATATGATTTCTTACAGCAGTGTTTTGTAGTTTTCCTATAGAGATGTTTCACCCACTTGATTAAGTACTTTCGTGAGTATTTTTTTTTCTTTGGAGCTGTTGTTAAAGGGATTGAGTTATTGATTTGATTCTCAGCTTGGATATTGTTGGTGTATAGCAGTGCTTCATTTTTTATTTTATATACAAAGGATAGGTGTGCAGGTTTGTTACATAGGTATATTGCATGATGCTAAGTTTTGGGGTATGGATCCTGTCACCCAGTTAGTGAACAACATACCCAATAGATAGGTCTGCACCCACACATCCCTTCCTCCCCTCTCTGGAAGTCCAATTTGTCTATTATTCCCACGTTTATGTCCGTGCGTGCTCAATGATTAGCTCCAACTTATAAGTGAGATCATGGGGCATTTGGTTTTCCATTATTGCATTAAATAACTTAGAATGAGGGTCTCCAACTGCATCCATATTGCTGCAAAGAATAAGATTTTGTTCTTTTTTGTGGCAGCATAGTATTTCACCATGTATAGGCATCATATTTTCTTTATTCAGTCCACCATTGATTGGTACCTAAGTTGATTCCTTGTCTTTGCTATTGTGAATAGCACGGTAATAAACATATGTGTGCATATGTCCTTTTTGTAGAATGATATTTTTTCCTTTGGTTATGTACCCAGCAATTCGATTGCTAGGATAAATAATAGCTCTGTTTTAAGTTCTTTGAGAAACTCCAAACTGCTTTACACAAGGGATGAACTAGTTTACATTCTCCCAAACAGTGTGTGTTTCTTTTCCTCTGTAGTCTCATCAGCATCTAATGCTTTTTGACTTTTTAATAATAGCCATTCTGACTGATGTGAGATGGTATCTAATCGTGGTTACGATTTGCATTTTTTTCTGATGATTAGTGATGTTGAGTATTTTTTCATGTTTGTTGGCCACTTTATTTTTATTTACTTAATTTTTATTGTAAGTTCAGGAATACATGTGCAGGTTTGTTATATAGGTAAACTTAAGTAATGAGGGTTTGTTATACAGATTATTTCATTACCCTGGTAATAAGCCTAGTACCCATTAGTTATTTCTCCTGATCCAGGCCCCAGTGTGTGTTGTTCCCCTCTTGTGTTCATTTGTTCTTATCATTTAGCTCCTACTTAAAAGTGAGAACATGTGGCATTTATTTTTTTGCTCTTGCATTAGCTTGCTAGGAATAATGGCCTTCAGCTCCATCCATGTTCCTGCAAAGGACACATCTTGTTTTCCTTTATTTTTTTTTATAGCTGCATAGTGTCCCATGGTGTATATCTACCACATTTTCTTTATCCTGTCTACCACTAGTGGACATTTAGTTTAATTCCATATATTTGTTATTACAAATGATGCTCCAATGAACATATGCTTGCATGTGTCTTTATGATAGAATAATTTACATTCCTTTGGGTACATATCCAGGAATGGGATTGTTGGGTCAAATGGTATTTCTGTTTTTAGGCCATTGAGGAATCACCACACTGTCTTCCACAATGGTTGAACTAATTGATACTCCTGTATAAATTTATACTAATTTGTACACCAACAGTATATAAGCGTTCCTTTTTCTCCACAATGTTATCAGCATCTGTTATTTTTTGACATTTTAGTAATGGCCATTCTGACCGGTGTGAGGTGGTGTCTCATTTTGGTTTTGATTTGCATTTCTCTAATGATCAGTGATGTTGAGCTTTTTTTTTTCATATGATTGTTGGCTGCATGTATATCTTCTTTTGAAAAGTTTCTGTTCATGTCCTTTGTCCACTTTTTATTAGGGTTGTTTGTTTTTTCTTGTAAATTTGTTTAAGTTCCTTAAAGATGCTGGATATTAGACCCTTGTCAGATGCAGTTTGCAAAATTTTTCTTCCGTTCCGTAGATTGTCTGTTCACTCTGTTGATAGTTTTCTTTGCTGTGCAGAAGCTCTTTGGTTTAATTAGATCTTACTTGTTAATTTTTGCTTCTGTTGCGATTGCTTTTCACCATGTCTGTGTCTTCTTTTGAGAAGTGTTAATGTACTATGCCTATTTTTAATGAGCTTATTTTTTTTTTGCTTGTTGATCTGTTTAAGTTCCTTATAAACACTGGATATTAAACCTTTGTCATATGCGTAGATTGTGAATAATTTCTCTCATTCTTTAGGTTGCCTGTTTACTCTGTCGATTATTTCTTTTGCTGTGAATAAGCTCTTTCATTAAATTAGGTCCCACTTGTCTATTTTTGTTTTTGTCAAAGTTGATTTTGGGGACTTAGCCAAAAATTATTTGCCAAAGTTGATGTCAGGAAGGGTATTTCCTAGGTTTTCTTCTAGGATTTTGATAGTTTGAAGTTTTACATTTAAATATTTACTTCATTTTGAGTTAATTTTTCTATATGGTAAAGAGTAGTGTCCTGATTGTATTATTCCGCATATGGCTAGGCAGTTATCCAAGCATTACTTATTGAATAGGGAGTCCATTTCCATTGCCTGTTTCTATTGGTCTTGTTGAAAATCAGGTAGTTATGAGTGTGAAGCTTTACTTCTGAGTGTTCTATTCTGTTCCATTGCTTTATATGTCTCTTTCTGTCCCAGTATCTTGCTGTTTTGGTTATTGTAACCCCATAATATAATTTGAAGTTAGTAGTGTGATATCTCTGGCTTTGTTATTTTTGCTTAGGGTTGTTTGGCTACTGAGGTTTTTTTGGTTCCATGTGAATTTAGAATAGTGCTTTCTAATTCTCTGAAGAATGACATTGAGGGTTTCATATGAATAGCATGGAATCTGAAAATTGCTTTGGGCAGTATGACCACTTCTGTAATATTGATTCTTCCAATTCATGTGCATCAAATGATTTTCCATTCATTAGCACATCTCTGATGTCTTTAACCAGGGTTTTGTAATTCTCCCTGTAGATATCTTTCTCCTCTCTGGTTAGTTGTAACCCTAGGTGTTTATGTGTGTGGGGGGGATTGGGGAGCTATTGTGAACGGGATTCTGTTCTTGCTTTGGTTCTCAGCTAGGATGTTGGTGGTGTATAGAAATGCTCTTAATTTTTATACATGATTTTGTATTCTGAAACTTCACTAAAGTCACTTACCATTTCTAGGAGCCTTCTGGCAGAATCTTTAGGACTACACATAGAATCATATTATCAGTGAGGACAGGTAGTTTTACTTCTTCCTTTCGTATTTTGATGATTTTTATTTCTTTCTCTTGCCTGATTGCTCCAGCTAGGACTTCCTGAACTATGTTGAAGAGGAGTGAAGAGAGGGAGCATCCTTCTATTGTTCCAGTTCTCAAGGGAAATGGTTTGAGCTTTTGCCTATTCAGTATGATGTTGGCTGTAGGTTTGTCATAGATGGTACTTATTTTGTGGTGTGTTGCTTTGATGCCTAGTGGGTTGAGGGTTTTCTTCATGAAGGGGTGTTGGATTTTATCCAAAGCTTTTTCGGGACCCACTTAGATAATCATATAGTTTTTCTTTTTTAATTCTATATGTATATAGCAAATCACATTTATTGATTTGTGTATGTTGAACCAAATTTACATCCCAGGAATAAAGCTTACCTGCTTGTAGTGAATTAACTTTTTCATATACTGGTAGATTTGGTTTTCTAGTATTTTGTGGAGTACTTTAATATCTGTATTTGTAATGGATACTGGTCTGTAATTTTTTGTTGTTGTTGTTGTGTCTCTGCAAGATTTTGGTGTCTGTCTGATGCTAGCTTCATATAAAATAAGATAGGAAGAAGCCTCTCCTCTGTGATTTTGTTTTTTGTTTGTTTGTTTGTTTGTTTTTGGAATAGTGTCAGTAGAATTGGTACCAGTTCTTCTTTGTGTGTCTGGTAGAATTCAGTTGTGAATACATCTGGTCCTGGGCTTTTATTGGTTGCTAGATTTTTTATTATTGGTTTAATTTCAGAGATCAATATTGGTCTATTCAAGGTTTCCATCTCTTTTGCTTCAATATTTGCAGATTATGCATTTTCAGGAATTTATCCATTTCCTCTAGACTTTCTAATTTGTGTATACAGTGTTGTTTATTATTGTCTTGGAGGAGTCATTGTGTTTCTGTGGGATCAGATGTAATGTTATCTTTGTCTTTTCTGATTGTACTTATTTGCATATTCTGTTTTGATTTTTTTGTTAGTCTAACTAACAGTCTATCAATGTTGTTTACTATTTTTAAAGAAACTACTCTTCATTTGATTGATCTTTTTATGAATTTTTGCATCTCAATTTCATTAACTTTCCTAATTTTAGTTTTTCCTTTCATATTCTAGCTTTGGGGTTGTTTTTCTCTGATTTCTTTATATGAAATGTTAGACTGTAAATTTGAGATATTTATAACTTCTTGATGCTGGTGTTCAGCATTATAAACTTTCTTCTAAACACTGCTTTAGCTGTATCCCAGAGATTTTGGCACATTTTGTTCCTATTTTCATTAATTTGAAAGAATTTTTTTTTTACCTTAAATTTCATGTTTACCCAGGAGTTATTCAGGAGCAAGTTGCTTAGTTTGCATGTATTTGTATGGTTTTGAGATATCTTCTTGATATGAATTTTTATTTTTATTGTACTGTGCTCTGCAGGTGGGCTTGATATGATTTTAAGTTTTTGAATTTATAGAGACTTGCTTTATGACTATGCATATGGTTTCTTTTACAATATCGTCCATGTGCAGATAAGAAGAAGATATTTCCTGTGGTTGTCAGATGGAGTGTTCTGGTGATGTCTATTATGTCCAGTTGGTCAGGGGTCAAGCTTAAGCCCCAAATTTCTTTGTGAATTTTCTACCTCAATGGTCTCTCAAATCCTGTTAGTGGGGTGTTGAAGTCTCCCACTATTATTGTGTGGTTGTCTAAGTCTTTTCACTTGGATGTGTATATATTTAGGACACTTAAGTCTTCTTGTTTGATTTTACCCTTTATCATTTTGTAATGCTCTTTTCTGTTCTTAATTTTATTGGCTTGAAGTCTTTTATCTGATATAAAAATAATTACTCTTGCTCTTATTTTCCATTTGCATAGTAGATCTTTTTCCATCACTTTACATTGAGTCTGTGAGTGTTGTAACATGTGAGATGGATCTCTAGAAGGCAAAAGATGGTTGAGCCTTGTCATTTTATCCAGCTTGCCACTTTATGTCTTTTAAGTGGGGTGTTTAGTCCATTTACATTCATGATTACTATTGAGGTGTAATTTTGATTCTGCCATTGTGCTGTTAGTTGCTTGTTGTGTAGACTTGACTGTGTAGTTGCTTTAGAGTGACTGTGGGCTATGCCCTTAAGTGTGTTTTTGTGGTAGCAGGTGTTATTTCAATTCCATATATAGCATTTCCTCAGGACCTCTTGTAAGGCTTGTCTAGTTGAAATAATTCCCTCAGTGTTTGCTTGTCTGAGAAGGACTACATTTCTCCTTCACTTATGAAGCTCAGTTTGGTGGGATATGAAATTCTTGGTTGTAATTTATTTCCTTTAAGGATTCTGAAAATAGTCCCACAGTGTCTCTTAGTTTTTAAGATTTTTTTTCAGGAAGGTCTGCTGCTTGCCTTATGGGGTTCCCTCTGTATGTGACTTGACCCTTATTTCTAGCTGACTAAGATTTTTGTGTGTGTGTTGACCTTGGTGAATCTGATGACTATGTGCCTTGAGGATAGTGTTATGGTATAGTATCTAGTTTGGGTTCTCTGTGTTTCTTGAATTTTGGTGTCGACCTCTCTAGTGAAATTCAAAACAATTTGTGAACTGTATCCTCAAGTATAATTTCCAATTTACTTATTCTCTCTCCTTCTTTGTTAGGAATATCAATGGGTCAGATTTGGTCTCTTTAAATATCCCATATTTCTCAAAAGCTTTGTTCATCTTTTGCAATTCTTTTTAAAAAATTTAATTAATTCAAAGAACCATGCTTTAAGCTTTCAGATTCTTTCCTCAGCCTCATTTATTCTGCTGTTAATACTTCTGATTGTGTTATAAAATCCTTGCAGTGAATTTCAGCTCTAGCAGTTTAGTTTGGTTCTTTCTTAAAATGGCTATTTCATCTTTCAGCTCTTGTATGATTTTATTGGATTTCTTCGATTGGGTTTCAATTTCTTCCTGAATCTTGTTGAACTTCTTTTGCCATCAAAATTCTGAATTATTTGCCTATCATTTCTGTCATTTCAGATTGGTTATGAACCATTTTGTGGAACTAGTGGACTTGTTGGCAGGTAAGGGAACACTTTGGCTATTTAAATTATAGAGTTCTTGCACTGATTCTCACGTGGAAAGGTTAGTGTTCCTTCAAATGTGGTGTAAATTGTCTATAGTAAATTGGCTTCATTTTTGGATGTTTTTGGAGGGCCAAGAGTCTGTACAGGGTCTTGATTTTTGGCAGAATTCTTGTTCTAGGTTTCACACGGCAGTGATTAGCATAATATTTTGGTTTTGTAGTTTGGGCTGTTGTCCAGTAGATGACACTTAAGACTAATGGGCACTATATAAACTTAGCTGCATAGCTTCTTGATCATCTGTGGCATTTGCAGACATGCTCTGTGGTATGGTGGGGAAAGGTGACTCTCTCATCAAGCCTGCTTCTGGGCCTTGAAGGAGCCCCATACTGTTACTGACACTGCCTCCACATTTTTTTTGTTTGGTTCTGGGCTGCAAGGCTCCTTGGGCAGAGGTCATGACAGGGAGATTGGCCACATCTTTTCTGGAGTGATCTTGCAGAGGGAGGCATGCCACACTCCTGCTCCAGCCCATGAACACATGCACCTCACCCTCTCAGTGCTCTGTGAGTGTGGGCTCCTCTCCCATTCAAGTGCCAGCCACAGATCTTGGTTCAGCACTCCTGAGCTCCTCACTGCAGTCCTAGGGTGCCAGGACTGTCTCTTAGCTCCATCCTCTGTACCAATAGAGTCAGGTATCAGGTGTGCTGGGGGATCCAAAGTGTTCCCAGGTTACAGGGAAGATAATTGGGTGAAGTACAGCACCCAGGCTGGGCAGTGGTAGCCACACTGTCCACACAATCCTGCGAGGTGGCCAGACAGGAGCCCTGGAAAAGGCTGGCAAGCAGGAGAATATGCAGTGCAGACATGCCCCAGTCCTGAAGCAAAGTTGGCCCTGCTTTCTTCTGGTTCAGGGTCAGTTGGGGCTAGAGCTTCTTGGAGAGAGATGGGAAAACCTGGGAGACAGGTGCTGTAGCCACACTCTGCTGCAGGTGCACAGTGGACAAAGGCCTCTGGCTCTGTGCTGGCTGAAGCCCTGCCTCTGTCCACTCTCCAAGCAGATCCCCCTGTAAGCTCAAACATTAATGCAGATGTGGGCCCCTTTGTAACCAGGATACCAGAGCTCAGTGGTGATGGTGAACAGTCCCACGGTTCCTACGCTCACACATTTCCCAGGAGGTGTTCAGGGCGAGGAGCTACCTGCAGTGTTCTGGTACCCTGCAATTGGTCCCTAGTCTCCTCCATCCTCAGCCTCATCATCTGTGTAACATTACTATCCACATAATATTTTCTCTCTAAAGATGCATCTAAGTTATGCAGGTTTACTAAAATGCTTGGCCTCTCTTGATGGGAGTGGTGCTTCCTGGCTGTGTCTAGCCGGCCATTTTGTCCTCCCTGTGCATTTATTATTAAACTACAGATAATCATTAAAAAGTTTTTAATATTTAACATATTCATATCTTTTTGATGTTGTTTTCTAGAATTTTATTTCTTGAATACTTTATGATTATGTATTTTTTCTTGTTTGAATAATTTATAATTATATTCTCTATCTCTGAAACAAGAAATCATGGTATTACAGTTTCCTTTTCCTTTTGTCTTCTTACACCCTTTCTTACACCTTATCATTCACCTAGTCTCAAGTCATTTGACAATTTTTTATAATAGAGCTCAGAATCTTAAGAGCCCAAAGAATAGAGTAAGTGTACAAAATTAATATCTATTGAAAGCAGTGAATTAGAATCAATTTTTGCTTTCCCAAAGAAGTGTTATGATTTACAAAGTGCAGAATGCTATTTAAATTTATATTCTAATTTGAAAAAGAATAAAAGAAAATAAGTATTGAGTGCCTGCTGTGCACCAGATGCACTGTGCTAGGAGCTTGGAAATGGTCATTTGCAAGTATTACTTGAAGAACAGAGATTTTTTTGTTGTTGTTTTCATTTAACATTGCCACTTCAATCCTTATTATGCACTGCTTCATAAAATTGTTGTTTTGTAATTGCTAGAAATGGTTTTACCAAATTACTGTTCCATTAGAAGTTTATGATTAGAACAAAATACCTTTCATCCTAACTGCATTGCATCTGTACAAAGAGTCTAATGAAAAGAGTATATAGTATTCAGTGCCAGCCAGTCCTAGGATTCTCCTTTACAGTAAGGTCGTGAGTTATCTAAACTCTCAGTTACATAGATAGGAAATAGAAGTAGTAATTCTTCTCTCACAAAGTTATTGTGAAAAGTGAATCTGATATTGTATGTAAACTTCCAAACACAGGGCTTGACACATTAAAGAAAAACACAAAATTTGTTTCCCAAAGGAATGTACATTCTGGGCCATTGAATAGTTAACAAATAAGTGAATCTTAAGACAAGTTGATATATTCTTTCAACCTTAATTGTTGTTATTAGGTTTGCATGGTCCTAATGAGATGGTAATTCATTTCAAAGTAGCCAAGAAGACTAGTTTCAACAGAACTCTGAATCTAAGTACTTTCTTGTAAATGGAAAGATTTCCTATTTAGCTCATACAGGGCACAATGATGCTTAGAAAAGCAAATTTTAATCTTCTAGTTATTGGCAAAACTTTTGTTTGTAATAGTAATTTTATGTTTTTAATTTCTTAAAAAATTATGTTGATTCTTTCTACTTTCTTTGCCATAACTATTTGTAGACCCTATCCTCTACGCTCTGATTCATGAATTTTCTGTTTCTGTTTTTAAACAAATTTAATACTTTCTATTAAAATATTTTAATTAGTCCATGAGCGATGGCTCACGCCTGTAATCCCACGCCTGTAATACTTTGGGAGGCAGAGATAGATGGATCATGAGGTTAGGAGTTTGAGACAAGCCTGGCAAACCACGGTGAAACCCCGTCTATACCAAAAATGTGAAAATTAGCCGAGCGTAGTGGTGCGCGCCTGTAATCCCAGCTACTCAGTAGGCTGAGGCAGAAGAATTGCTTGAACCAAGGAGGCGGAGGTTGCAGGTGAGCTGAGATGGTACCACTGCACTCCAGCCTGGGGGACAGAGAGAGACTCCATCTCAAAATATAAGTATTTTAATTAAAGGTTTACAATATTCTGTGTATATGCTCCATGATATAATAGTATAAGTTAATCTTTTAAAAAAGCTCTAGCTTGCATGATCTGAACACAAATTAGAATGACGGTTCTTCATTTCCAAATGTGGAGGCTTACAGGTGTTATTTCAGTAACAAAAAGATAATGTTGGTTAGATTTTATTAACCAAAAAGTGACGGAGGCTGCTGCCTCAGGGGTGAGTTTTATGTACCCCAAGTTTCAGGATGTGCCTAGCAAAACAGAAGGGACAGGAGTATCTGTGTCCTGTGCTTTTTCCAAAGAGGGTTTTGGGAACTTCAATATTTAAAGAGGCAAGAGCAAGCAGGAGGAAAAAAAGGAAGAGAGTGTAGGCAGTGAGGGAAAATTTATATTTGAAGTTCAGGGTTACATGTGCAGGTTTGTTACGTAGGTACACTCGTGTCATGGGGATTTGTGTTACAGATTATTTCATCACCCAGGTATTAAGCCTAGTACCCATTAGTTATTTTTCATGATCCTCTCCCTCCTCCCACGCTCCACCTTCCAAAAGACCCCAGTGTGTGTTGTTCCCCTCAATGTGTTCTAATGTTCTCATCATTTAGCTCCCACTTATAAGTGAGAACATGTGGCATTTGTTTTTCCATTCCTACTTGAGTTTGCTAAGGATGATGGCCTCAATCTAAAGAAAATGTGGTACATATGCACCATAAAATACTATGCAGCCATAGAAAACAATATCATGTCCTTTGCAAATGGTTACATTCCTTTGTGCCTCCAATTAGTGCTCAGTAAATCTACACTTTACATATGAAAAGAGAGTAGAGAAGAAAAAGTCAATTATGCCTTCCTGTCCCCATTGGTAAATCTCAAATTTACATAAAATAAATATGAAAAGAGAAATTAGAGAAAAAGCCAACTAACTATGCATTAGTCTCAGAATATGCAGTGGGATGATTTCTGGTCTTGTCCTTGCCCATACCTGTGAAGATAAGCTGGTTATTAATATTGTCGGGGAGAGATTCAATGGAACTTGGTTTTAGGGCTACTTTATAGGGGAGATATATATCCTGAAAGACTTAGGGGCTCACAAGGAGACAAGGAATTCCACTGTTAGAAATTTGTGAGCGAGGCCATCTGAGGAGATATATGGCCTTCCATCATTGTGAGAACCTGGCTTATGGATGAAGGTTTTGAAATTGCAGCTATCCAGTTGGGAACAAAAGGAAGCAAATATTGTGTGACTCAGTTCCTAAGCTTAACTTCCTTTTGCATAGTGAATTAGAGGCCCTTAGATTCCATTTTCTTTCACAGTTTAGAGTGTTTGCTAGCCACAGAAATTTACTAGACTTTTTTATTTCATAAATCTCCTTACGTTCACAAACCAGCTAATGTTGTAATTTTCACCACATTACTACATAAGAAAAATTTCCATTATGTTCTGGGTTATCTAGAAAAGAAATTAAAGATTTTGAATATTATGGAGATAGTTAATACAGACCTGTTAAATTACTGTAATAGAATATATTTACTGTCAGAACCAACAGTGGTTTCAAGCCTGGGCTTACCATTTTTACTACTTTTACTACCGTCTGTGTGTGCGTGCGTGTGTGTGTGCACGCACACTTTCATGAATTTTGTTCTGTACTTGAAAGTACGCAGAAATCATTGAAAGAAATATATTGTAATGATTTTTAATGCCAGAACAATTATTTTCAACTTATTAATCAACCTGGTGTATAAAATACCTCTTCAGTAAGTAACTTTTTCAAAAACAAAAAAGAATAGATTTGAAATGTAGACCTTTAAGAGTGTTTATTTAACTGCATATGTGGTATACAAAACTAAGGAAAGGAAGCAAATAATAAAATAGAAAAAATGTGCCAGTTGTTCAATTTCTTAGTAATAAAATAAAATTCAATCATGTACAATTTTTTTTCCAAAAATTTTTAAGAACAGGAAACCAAATACCACATGTTCTCACTTATACGTGAAAGCTAAATGATGAGAGCTACTTTTACTTAGGAATTGCAGTGGATAAATGATGAGAGCTATATTTACTTAAGAATTGCGATGGATAAACTATTGATTGGGGTGCATAGCTCTTCATCTTAATTTACATACAAAAATTATTTTTTAATGATATATACTTTTAAAAAATTTGAAGCAATTCACAAATTTATAGAAAAAGTTATAAGTATGATTCAGGGAATATTTTATTACAAACCATTTAAAAGTTGGTTAACAACATGATATTCATCACCTTCCTAATACCAGTTTAATGTCTACTACTTATGAACAAGGACATTCTTGATATAACTACAATACAACTATCAAAATCATACTTTCCATCTTCAGCCCTGGAATCAGTCATGTCTTTAACCAGTGCTGGTTCCTTTTATCACAAAGTAGTATTTATAAGTCAGGATCTGAGCACTATATTTGCTCATTGAGATTATGATGCTGCTGCTCCAAGGCCTGTCCTCTCAGTAAATAAGCTACGGTATGCATGTATTAGTGCATATGCAAAAACAAACCAAAGTTTACAGTAGTATTTCTTTTCATAGATCTATATTTTGAAAACCATGGGCTCACATTGTATCTCAAATTCCAATCTATACTACTGGGTTTATTGTAGTTTTATCCTTTATCTTACTTGAATTTCCTTTTTATTATGATAGTGGGAAACCTGGCTTACATTATTCTTAGTATATTTACTTATTTGATCAGGCGCCCTGTATGTAATTAATCTCCTGGCTTTAACTTCAGCCACTCCTCTGCACATATAACCTCACTGTTATGCTCAAGTCTGAGAGTGTGCCCTAACTTGTATCTCCATGTGGAGATCCTCCTCACACTGCATAGTCCTTAATATCCCACACTAGGCTGACCACCACGCTGCTCTCACCCTGCTTGGATGCTGACATCTTGTGCTTAGCCACCTGGCTGCATGTGCCTGATATGGTTTGGATTTGGGTCCTCACCCAAATCTCATGTCAAATAGTAATTCCTAATGTTGGAGAAGGAAGCTGGTGGGAGGTGCTGGGATCATGGGGGCAGATATCCCCTCTGCAGTTCTTGTGACAGTGAGTTCTCATGAGATCTGGTTGTTCAAAAGTGTGCAGCACCTCCCCTTTCATTCCTTTCCTCCTGCTCCAACCATGTAGGACGTGCCTACTTCCCCTTCACCCTCTGCCATGATTGTAACTTTACTGAGGCCTCCACAGCCAAGCTTCCTGTAGAGCTTGTGGAACCATGAGCCAATTAAACCTCTTTTCTTTATAAATTACCCAGTCTAGGGCAGTTGTTTATAGCAATAGGAGAAGAGATTAATAAGGAAAATAGGTACAAGGAGTGGGATACTGTTATAAAGATGCCTAAACATGTGGAAGCAGCTTTGAAACTGGGTAATGGACAGAGTTTGGAACACCTTGGATGGCTCAGAAGAAAAAAGAAAAATGAGGGAAACTTTAGAACATTATAAAGACTTCTTGTATGGTTGCTGACAGTGATATAGACAATGAAGTCCAGCCAGGCTGAGGAGATCTCAGACGGAGATGAGGAACTTACTGGACACTGGAGTAAAGATCACTCTTGCAAAGAGGCTGGAGGCATTGTGCCCCTGCCCTACAGATCTATGGAAGTTTGAGTCTGAGAGTAATGATTTAGGGTAGCCAATGGAAGAAATTTCTAAGCAGCGAAACATTCAAGATTTGGCCTGGTGGCTGGGTACAGTGATTCATGCCTGTAATTCCAGCACTTTGGGAGGCCGAGGTGAGTGGATCATCTGATGTCAGGAGTTTGAGAGTGGCCTGACCTACATGGTGAAACCTTATCTCTCCTAAAAATACAAAAATTAGCTGAACATGCAGACAGGTGCTTGGAATCCCAGCTACTCAGGAGACTGAGACAGGAGAATTGCTTGAACCTGGGAAGTGGAGGTTATAGTGAACCAAGATCTTGCCACTGCACTCCAGCCTGGGTGACAGAGTGAAATTCCATCTCAAAACGAAGAAAAGATTTGGCCTGGCTCTTCTAACAATGTATGGTCATATGTTTGAGCAAAGATATGACCAGAAACTGGAACTTATATTTAAAAGGAAAGCAGAGCATAAAAGTTTAGAAAATTTGCAGCCTGACCATATGGCAGAAAAGATTAAACAACAACAACAACTTTTTCTGGGGAGGAATTCAAGCCGGTTGCAGAAATTTGCATAAGTAAAGAGAAGCCCAATGTTAATAGCCAAGATGATGGAGAAAATGCCTCAAAGGTATTTTGGAGACCTTCAGACCTTTGTAGCAGCCCCTCCCATCACAGCCCTGTAGGCCTAGGAGGGAAGAATGGTCTTGTGAGCTGGGCCCCAGGCCCTGATGCCTTGTGCAACTTTGGGACGCTTCTTCCTTTGTTCCAGCCCTTCCAGCTCCAGTCATGGCTAAGAGGGCTCCAGATATGTCTCAGGCTGCTGCTCCAAAGGACACAAGCCATAAACCTTGGCAGCTTCCATGTGGTATTAAGCCTCTGGGTGCACAGAGGGCAAGAGATGAGGCATGGATGCCTTAGCCTACAGTTCAGAGGGTGTATGAGAATGCCTGGATATCCAGGCAGAAATCTGTTGCAGGGGAGGAAACCTCATGAAGAACCTCTAACAGGACAGTGCTGAGGGGAAATGTGGGTTTGGAACCTCCACACAGAGTCCCCACCAGGTAATTGCCTAGTGGAGCTGTGAGAAGAAGGCCACAATCCTCCAGACCCCAAAATGGTAGCTCCATTGACAGCTTGCCGTATCCATCTGGAAAATCTGCAGGCACTCAATGCCAACCCATGAAAGCAAGGTATAGCTTGGGGGGCTGTATACCTGCAGAGTACAAACTCAGAGACTGTGCCCAGTGCACTGTCTTCTACCCACTGTTCCATATTTGACTATGTTTCACATCTAGGCCACACTAATGCAAGGGGTGAGCTCCCAAGGCCTTGTGCAGCTCTTCCCCTGTGCCTCTGCATGAGAGCAGAGCTGCACAAGGTCTTGGGAGCCCACCCCTTGTGTGGCCTAGATTAGGGACATAGAGTCAGAGGGGATTATTTTGGAGCTTTACAATTTAATGACTACCCTGCTTGGTTTTGGACTTGCATGGGGCCTGTAGCCCCTTTGTTTTGGCCAATTTCTCCCTTTTAGAGTGGGAGCATTTACCCAATGCCTGTACCCCCATTGTATCCTTGAATGACTACCTATTGGATACTATGCTTATTTCCTAGATGACAACATTATTTGTAAACCAAATCTCTGTGACATGAAATTTATCCATATAACAAATCTACATATGTATCCCTGAATCTAAAATAAAAGATAAAAAAATATAGTTCACATAAATGATTTTTAATGAAACTTTTAAAAAAGCCCAAATAATTGATTTTGAGAAAATATTGTCTTCTAGTTGAATTAGTTTTTCTCTTCTATAATAAACCTCATTGAGAACTTTCTAAAAATCTGTCACACATATATTCTCAATGACCTGAATCCTGTTGTTATTTTCTTCTGAGTCCACCAGAAATCCTGAAGGACCCTAAAAACGCTATTTGTGGACTAGTTAAGTACGTCAGCAGCTGCAGAACTTGACAAATCGTGACCTCTACACATTGTATCACAAGACATTTGACCATAAAAAGAATTATTGCTGAGTTTCAAGAAGGGTGATTAAAGTAATTTTGAAAAAAAAAAAAAAATAGAGAGTTTAGACTACTTGATTTCAAGATAGTATGAAACTTCAATAATTAAGCCAGTGTGATATTGGTAAAAAGATAAACTAATAGATCAAAGAAATGAAAAAGGGGGACCAAAAGTAGCCCTATATATATAAGATCAATTGGTTTTTATCAAAGGCAGTTCAATGGAGAAAATGAAGAAAGAATAGTCTTATCCAAAAATGGAGCAGAAACAACTGGAGAGTCATAAGAGAAATAAGTAGATAAACCTTAGCCTATATATTTCTCACAGTACACACAAAATGGATCACAGGCCAAAATAGAAAACCTTAACCTATACAACAAATAATAGGAAACAAAAGAGAATGTATTTGTTACCTTAGCCTTGGGTTAGTTAAATAAATGTGTTTTTAGATATGACACAGAAAGCATGATGCATAAAAGAAAAAAATGATTATCACCAAAATTAAAATTACTATTCCAGATTCTGCTTCTGCTTCTGCTTCTTTAGCATTTACCTCATAGTCCACACAAACTAGACTATGAATTTCCCACTCTGACAAAATTTGACCTATTCTTCATAACATAACTACCTTTCTGGAGCTCCCCAAGTCCGATTACTATCATACTTTATTGTGTTTCTATAACATTTTGAGTTTATCTCACTTGTTTTATCTTCCAAACTTTGTTTTGCGAGTTATATGAATTTTCCTGGATTGAAAACACCTTGAGAACAAAGATCACATCTTTACATTTTCATGTTTTCTTACTCTTAGACCCAACAAAAGGCCTTATAAATGCTGGACACTCAATAAATGTTGAAATATATCTCATTACAGGGGTGATAAGCATTAATGTGTTTTAGGTCACAAGCTATATTCATCTGTATCTAATAGAAGTCATGGGCAGATTTTTTCCTTCATATAATTGGACTTGCCTGTTTCATAGTAGAAATTGTTCATGGAATATCCATCGGGTTAGGTAACAAACCCAAATATGGCCTGTTCTTCTGCACACCTGTGTATCCAGAATTTTGGGGCTTTTTATTGCTCTCTATAGTGGGTTAGCTAATTCAATGAAGGCTAAATCATCCCTATGCCTAATCAGGAGAAGAAGAGCTAAGAGTAAGTAGCATTAAAGAAAGAAGGATATACTTTCTTAATGGTGTTCTAGAGAGGGAACCTCGGGAAGCTGAAGGTGTAATTGGAAATCTCAGCAATTCTTGGTTCTCATTTTGAGAGAATCAGCTCCCTGTATGATCATCTGCAGCTTTTTCCATTGCAAACTACTGAGTGTATTGGATGATCCTGCTTAATAATGAATACATTGTATTTTTAACTTTATATCTTCTTAAGCAAAGAGATAAAGAGCTGTTTTATTCAACAGGACACTTTCTTGTTCTAGTAGTTAGAACTTTGTAATGAAGGATGCCTTTGTATACTGAGGATCCTCAAATAAACACATATAAAATGGGCTAGATTCAAAAGGTTAAATTATGTTGTCAATTTTTATGCATTCATCTTTTATTAATTGAACCAAATGAAACACAGTGTTTTCTTGAATTATGGTAGTGCTGATATATTATTTCTGTCTCTATAAAGATGGCAAGAAATGTTACACTTAATTCTTTATAATTTGGGTGTATGATTAGAATTAATATAATTTTCCATTATTTGGAATATACATGTTTTAAATTTTTTATTTAGAAATATAAGAAAGAACATGATATTCTGCATACACAAACTCACTTCTAATCCTAAGTTTGTTTTGCACTAAACTAAGATTTTTTTCTATGTTGTCTGACAGAACAGAATTTATGAATTTCAAGTACAAGTTGAACAAATTAAAATCGGTAACTTGCAGTATAGTATTAAAAATAGCAAAACTATAAAATAAAAAGATTCAGTTTGATTTGTAGATACCAAATAGAAATAAGTATCTTTCCCTTTGGAATCAAGTATAGTGAGGTCTCAAAATAAATGTTTCAAATCTTTTGAAAACTATCTAAAATGCTTGAGATTTTTCTAAGTATCTGAGCCTAGTTTTAGATCTTACTATCTTTTATTATAATTGCATCTGCATAGCATTTCAGCTGAAACAGATGCAGATAACGGTTAGGCTTATTTGCAGAATGTATTCTTAAAAACATAATATGCATAGTTGCTGATTAAAAGTAAGGGGAACAAGGATAATGAAACATATTTAATGTAAAAAGCTCATTCTTCTAATAACTTTACCTTTCTTCAAACGCATCTTTTTTACCCAAGCTACTAAGAAACAAGAAATTCAACGTTTATTATTTTACTTTCTCTTACTTATATGACTTCTCTGTTGTGAGAAGTGAGTCAGTTTAAATGAGAGAAAGATGAAAGAAGTAAAGAAACTGGATACTTCACTAACTTGATAAGCAGATTTTTCAGTAGCAAAAATGTGTGGTTTCAAGAGGAAAAAAAATCAATCATTGTTTAAAATATTTTTTAATTAATACATTTCCCACAAATTAACTGCCATGATGTAGTAATCTAAAATGATATAAGATCATTAATTAATAAATGCACAGATATTTGTTGAACACTGGGTTCAAGACACTGCGCTGGACACAGTCTCTGAGACTGTTGATAAAATAGAATCACTGCTGAGATCACTTCATTCACTGTGTAGATTTGGAAATTCTGGCATGCTTTTATATTTCCACAAACTTATAGTTTTGACTCATTTCATTGTAATTTGCATGTTATGTATAAAAGTCATAGGATGACTATTAGGGACTCTAAAACACAGTTTCCAATAACATCTCTAATCATTAATTCAGATACTGTTAAGCAAATTTTAAAAAGGCTTGAATAGATACTTCACAAAAGAATATATCTGAAAAGATGTTCAATTTCATTAGGTATCAGAGAAATGCAAAGTAAAGCCAGCACTACATAGCAGCTAGATGAGCTAAAGTTAAATTGTAGGCAGGATGTTGAACAAGTAAACTCTCATATATAGCTAGCAGTACTGTAAAATGGTACAAATACTTTGGAAAATATTTCATATAGTAGTTTCATACAAAGTTAATAATCACTTACTATATTATCTGTCTATTTCACTCCTAGGTTTTCACCGAAAAGAAAGAAAAATATTTTTCTACACAAATGCTAACACATAAATGTTCAAACTAATCTTATTTGTAATAGACACAACTTGGAAATAGCCCTGTTGTTTTTCAATACATGAATGGTTAAACAAACTGTAACACATCTGTCTATACAGTGGAATACCAGCGAGGACAAAGAAAAAACGATTAATATGCACAACCACATACACGGATCTCTAAAACATTATTATGAACAAAAGAAGCCAGACACAAAATAGAACATAAAGTATGATTCCATCAGTATGAATCTCTAGATGTGACAAACCTAACCTATAGTCACAGAAAGCACTATTTATCTAGGACTGGTAGTGGAGGTGGGGATAGGAATTTACTACAAAGCAGCACAAGGAAATTTTTTGGGTAATAGAAATATCCTATAATTGATTCGGAATGGTAGTTACATGGGCGTGTACATGTTTTAAAACCAGTGAATTGTGCACTTAAAGTAGGTGTTTTTCTTGTTGAATATAGACTATACTTCAATAACGTTGATTTTAAAATGAAAAAATACTGTTATTAAGTATACTCATATAGCATAATGAATGTGTTAAACACTTAGCCCCCAAATTTACTGCCTTAGCAAATTTTAAGTATACAATATATATTATTAACTATAGTTACTATGCTGCATGTTAGATTTCTAGAACTTATTCATCTTATAACTCAAACTTGAAATTTGCTTAAGGAATAGATAGTTCTTAAGTGTTTTCACCACACACACACACACACACACACACACACACACACACACACAAATAGTAATTATGTCAAGGGCTAGATATGTTAATTAACTTGATTAGGGAATCATTAAACAAGGTAAACAAAACGTCATGGTGTACACATTAACTATAAATAATTTGTCAATCACACCTCAATAAAAAGTTTAAAAATAAAAACAAATAAATAGGTAGCATCTAATACAATTGAATCAATTTCTTAAATTAACCTAAGTAGAGTAACCATAAAATTTCTCATCTAAACCAAACACTTTTGAGAGTGAAAGAGGGATGCTTTCAGAATAAGAGGCATAATCGAGGACTGTCCCAGGAAAACAGGGACATATGGTCACTGTAAATATTGATAATTTTTAGAATGTTACTAGCCTCCAATGACATGGTTTCATTTACTCCTTACAAACTTTCTCTTTTCCTTCCATCTATTTTTGTTTCTCCACTCTACTTAGCTTCTATTCTATTTATTTCTCTCCCTTCATAGATCATCTACATGTTATGACAGATGACAAATACTGATAGTTTTTTTTTTTTTTTTTTTTTTTTGAGACAGAGTCTGTCACCCAGGCTGGAGTGCAGTGGTGTGATCTCAGCTCGCTGCAACCTCTGCCACCCAGGTTCAAGCGATTCTCCTGCGTCAGCCTCCTGAGTAGCTGGGATTACAGGCACCTGCCACCACGCCCTGCTAATTTTTGTATTTTTAGTAGAGATGGGGTTTCACCATATTGGTCAGGCTGGTCTTGAACTCCTGACCTCATGATCCACCTGCCTCGGCCTCCCAAAGTGCTGGGATTACAGGCGTGAGCCACCGTGCCCGGCCAAATACTGATAATTTTTACTGAACTATGAAAATACTGTTTTGTTTTTATATAAATATAAATGTAGCTTCCTTAATGATACTCAAATTAGTATACATTCTAGTTACCTATGAGATTAGTATTGCAGTTAATTAGATAGCACAGTAACTATAAGGCTGAGTATAAAGTAATATGATGCTTAAGAATAACCTGACAATTTTTGAATTTCCTATTAGCATTTATCTTCATTTTAGCAGAGTTGTATAGTAAGTCCATCTTTGATGGGCTTTTTGAATTTTTATAAAACTAATCTAGAAGATTATGCACATTCTAGGCTTTATAATTGTGCAAGGTCATAATCACAAAGAACATCATTTTTATATGTTTCTCACCACACGAGTTAGTCTTGTGAAATAATTGATATAAAACATTCTCTACTTCTATGGTCGTTATCCCTTTTCAACTCATTTGTGAATTTATTCAACCAAATGTTAGGCAATTACCTTCCAGGGATACTTGGAGTGACTCCTGGAGTGTTTTCAAGACAAGTTGGATAGCTGACCTCTAAGGTTGCTTGTAACTTTGGTTTCTATTATTCTGTCAGAGAGGAGAAAGAGAGGCAGCTAGGCAAAGCACAGATGTGAATGATGCCTACCAAGCAGCTTAAAGTATTGTATCTGCATTTGCATATAACCTGAATACAAATGCAATTCAATGCATATTTTAAGTTGTGTCATACCGGTGTGACGTTATTTACAACAGAATATTAAATATTAAATAACAAGTCACACAATAGTTTTGGTGTTGTATACTTTTGAAGATTTCATGTCTGTCTTAACATAAATTTTGAACAGAGAGACCCTCTTTGGTTGATAAAAGAGTGCTGTTTTTGCTCTTTGGGGAACACATGTGATTTTTTTATGCTGTGATTTATGTCATTATTAATGCTGCTTTATTTTAGTGGAAGATTGGGGCTATTTACTGTATAATTTAAGGACAATTAAGATGCAGAACTTTGAAAAAATATAATGACTGATTACTAAACTGTTTAATAATACTTTTATTTATCTTATTTTTCACCAATACATACGTAGAGTAAAATAAAAATTAAATTTAGTTTTCTAGCTTTTCTCCACTTTGGAGCTCCAACTGATTTTCTTTAAGTAAAATGAACTTCTTTTACTGCCAGCTTTGTAGGGAGACTAGAAAAGAGAGGTGGACTTTAAGGAACGTAATTGTCCCATTATCAGACCTATAAAGACCTTTAAAGTATTTCATTTGGAATTTGTGACAGAGCTGCATTAGAAAAACCCTCACATCCTTATTTTTAGCTCTCTATGTGGGTATAAGATAGTGGATAATTTCTAAGTATGAAGGCTTTGCTGAAAGGAGAAATTGTAGAATTTCTTTCCATGGAACTTTCTGCTACATTCTAAGTGAGTGATTTAATATAAAGAATGAATATGACAAAATCAGAGAGTAGGGAAATTTTGATCTGTTTGGCTTTGGATAAAAATGCCAAAATACGTTCACATTTTCTTTCTAAGTGGGGGATACGTAACCTTTCATATGAAATATGCCTTTTTATTTTTATCAAATATTCAGTTATTTTGGAAAGAAATATATTTTCAAATCCATATTCTGTCTCTTTTGTCCCTTCCAGGAGCCTTCAACCATTAATTCATTAATGGTTGATGACTGAACTACTCTAAGTCGTCTCCTTAAGCTATATTTACTTGTCATTTGGAGATGTGTAAGGCATTCATAAATATCATTAAAAGCCAAATTATAAGCTGTATGTGTTTAATACTGTTTAATGGAAGAATTTTTATCCAATAGTTATTCATTGAGTAATCTGAGAAATATTGAATTAACTTACTTTCTAAATTATGACTTTTTAATTTTTCTCTGGTATTTTAAACCCCCAAATTAGATATTTGTGAAATGGTTTCAGAGCAGAAATTGGCACATCATGTTCTTTTTCATAGCAACATGCAGCATTTTGTAGTTAAGATGACACCACACTAATAACAGAATGTTGTTGTAAACATGTTGGCTATAGCAATAACTCAAATATCACAAGTATAAGATATGTTTACTCACATCATTTTTATAGAAGCAAAATGCATGATTCGATTTTTTTTTTTTAAATCTCTATGGCAATTTTCTCCAAATTGTTTTCCCACACTGTAGCATTCTTACAGAGGAGTCAAAAATCAGATTGCATGCATCTGCAGTCTCCTGCAAAGTAAGCATGACAGGACGAGGAAAAGTCCTTCCTCCATTAAACCCAAGAGTACAGAAAATAGCTGTAGTTTGATCTAACACAGTATCTTTTTTCTTTGTAAGCCATCCCTATAAAAAACTGCCATGAGCAAAAGAAGTCTTAGTGTTTGTATTTTTCACAATATTTGTCACACACACAACTGTAACCTCTCCTACTGTGAACTAAATAGCCTTTTCCATATTCTCCCAGAGCAGCACTGTTCAGTATGCAGTAACTCATTTTTTTCCTTAAGCAGCAAAGTGTGAGACAACTCTCTGTGTACCCATTAGTATAGCCACATAAATGCATTTGGTTAGTTTTACCTCTTATTTACTCTTAAAATAGACTACAAATGCAGAGGGCAAATGAAAATAAATTACATAGCAATTTAAATTATTAAATTAATAGAAAAATAATGTTTGAATAGTGTCAGCTACCTAAGTAGCCTACAATTCATGACAATTAATTTGCATAAAGAAAATTAAATTAACATATATATTTTTCCAATTTGAAACATATTTCTAGGACAATGCTGCCTGGAGTTTGTTTTTCTATTCTTTCTTTTTCCTGCAGTAATGCACTTATGAATGTGTTGAGAACTGTGAAGGGTCTAAGATTTTACCCTTCTTCCAAGCTAATGAGTTAGGCTGCCATAGTTTCAAGGATACTGGCAGGAGACATGAGACATCAGAGCCAGAAAAAAGTAAGTTTGTTACTAATGTCAATAACAGTAGCCAAAGTGTCAGCATCAGCATTTGTACCAGTTCTGTAAGCCTTAGTTGTCACAGAGTGATGTAAGATGTTCACATGATGCCTATACATGCAATAGGTTACATTACAAAAAAGGAACCCTGAGCTTAGGGAACTTAAAACTTTTTTCAGAGTCAGTAAGCCTATGTGATTATTGTCATGGAGGGAGACATTGTCTTCATTTTACTGGACAGTAAACAAAACTGTTCCATGCTCTGGGGGAGAAATTACCCCTATCTTCTAAAGCAGTTCATGATATAAGCATTCTCAAAAAGATAGACTGGAAGAAAGTCAGACAATGACTCTCTTTGCAAGACGTGTAGCAGTGTGAGAGACCTACAGATAATTGTCTCATAACAGTGTGTGTCTTTTAGCCAACATAAAAAGGAATAGAAAAATCTTAGATAAAATAAATCACTAGATACTTGATTTAAAAGAGTACTTTGACATTTTGCAATTAGAGATTATTTTCTTTTGATGTAACTATTTGAAGAAGGATTATCCAAATAGTCCGAAGTTTCACTATTGTAACTAAGAAATTTTCCACTCACCTATGATCCTCAGATAGGCATAAAAGAAATAGGTGCAGAGAAAGAAGAAGGCTTATTCTGTCAACAAAGGAGCATGTTCAATAATATAAAAATAACTTTTCAACTCTACAGTCATTATTCTGGATACACTGCCACAGAGTCCTAACAAATAATAGTAAGGGCTATTATTGATTTTAAAGGCTGACCTATAGTGTCCAAGGCACAAATATACAAATAGTGTTAAGAGTTCTTAAGAGTGATTTTCATAATATGGCGTATGTTGGAACATAATATGAAGTACGTTGGAACACGTTATCAATATTAAATCAGAGGCTACTATTTCTAAGTCAGTGTGATTGAAAATATAAGTAAGGGACCAATGTCTTCTCTCTTCTAGACATGAATGAGAAATAATAAATGCCATTTGGTTCATGGTAAAGGCTAATAGCTGTCTATGAAGGATATGTTGCTGCGTACCTATTGATACTTAATGTTTTGTGCAATGATACAGGTTTACAGTGTTAAGATGACATTGGTTGTAAATACATTCATATCATTATGTATTTTTCCTACTATTTAGTAGCAACTTTAGTAGCTACTATATTCATATTTATTATCTATGTGTATTATTTACTCTGTTTCTGTGGTAGAAAAGAATTTGAAAAATGATCTTGGTGAAATTCATTTAGAATCCATATTAAACATATTGCATGTTAATGTCTTATAAACAAAACTTTTTTTTTTTTGATACATAGTCTCGCTTTGTCAGCTAGACTGGAGTGCTGTGGTGAGATCTTGGCTCACGCAACCTCCACCTCCCAGGTTCCAGCGATTCTTGTGCCTCAGCCTCCCAAGTAGCTGGGATTATAGGCACATGCCATCACAACCGACTAGTTTTTGTATTTTTGTTAGAGATGGGGTTTCACCATGTTGGCCAGGCTGGTCTCCAACTCTTGATGTCAAGTGAGTCGCCCGCCTTGGCCTCCAAGAGTGCTGTTATAGGCGTGAGCCACCATGCCCGGCCAGTAACAAAACATTTGAATAAAAATGATTACTTTGTCACCATGATCTTGGTTAGAAGCTGATTCATTGGCAAGATTCCTAAAACATTTGCCATCTTTCTCAATTTCATGTTCTACTTCTTTGTCTGTTAGTGTAACATTAAATGCTTCCCCATGCAAGTAGTACATATTATTAAAGCCTTTCAATTCTAGATAATCAAATGTCCTTCAGTGTATATACACTTTTTATAGTACACTGATTTGTTTCTTTTCTGTTTTAGATATTCTACCAACTATCAAAGCATAAAGAAGAACAAGTATCATAACCTAGGTAAAAGTGTTATAGGAATATACAGAAGAAGAAATTGATTTTTAACAGAAAGCTTCATGAAAATGGTGATATTCTAGCTGAACCTTCTATGTTTCTGGGGCATTGAATATTGAGCATGAAGCTATGGATAAAGAGATCATTGTGGCCAGAACACAAGTAACATAGAAGGATATAATAGAAAATGAGACTGAAAGTTTGTATGGCCAGGACACCTTGAATGCTTTGCTAACACGAATTGATGCAATTTCCTACATAGTGAATATACTCAAAATATTTCTGAGCTGAGTAGTGGCATAACCTTACCTGTTGAGAATAACCCTAGTAAAAATAATAGAGAAAGCAGAAATAATTGGGAGCTTTGGTAACACTTTGGGCAAGAATTAATAAAGGTGTGACATATGGCCATGGATAGGAAAGAAAATATATAAAAACGTGGTGGAAGCATGATTAGAAGGTCTTACAATTAAATGAATGTGGAAAGAAAGGAAAGAGTTACAATGACTTTGAAGTTTCTAATATGTTATTTTTAAAGGATGTTATTTTAAAGGTGAGAACCAAAATAACAAGGAGTAGGACCACAAGAGGAAGAACAGGTTTGGTGACTCAGATAAGTTTGTTATTAGAAATGTCAGGTTTAGGATCCTAGTGGGATATTCACAAGGAGACACATGCCATGCCATATGCTGAAAATGAGTCTAGTGCTTGAAAGAGGAAGCAGGGCGAGAATTATAGATGTGGTAGTCATCAGCCTGTACGTCATAATGTTATTGTGAAGAGCAAGAAAAAAAGATTTTTAAAAATGAGACAGTGTTTACAATGGTGTTGATGAAAGTGTCAAGTACCCAGCGAGGATTGAGAAGAAGCATTTGGACTTGACAGTTAAGAGATAACCAATTACCTGCAAGAAAGGTACTTTCATTTTGAATGAAAACTGGATAATAGGGAACAAAGAAATAGTTTGTAAGAAAATGAAAACTAATTCTAGATCACACTTTTTAAAAGTTTTGAATGTGAAGGGAAGGGGAGATGTAACATGATAATATGGCAAAATAAGCTTTCAATTTTTTATCTTTATTTTTAAAGAAAGTTGAGTAAGTTGATAATGCTTTTAACTAAAAAAGTTGACTGGAAAATAGGTTGGAATATCACAAGTAAGTATATATTGAAATCTCATTCCAAATGAAAGGACATTGATTATGTCACAGGCTTAATATTTGGACATAACACTGGCATTATTTCCCAAAGAACCACATTAGAGAACTTGAGCTCATTATAAGAACATATTCACAAATCCTCAGTGTTTAAATATTAGATTCCACTCCATAACTTTCTATATTTTCATTTTTCATTAGAAAATATTTTAAAAATGACTAATTCTATTCATATTTAACCCATAGTGAATCAGACAGAAAGTATTACACACGTTTTAAGACAAAATAAATATAAAAACTTGTAATCTACATCTTTCTACTAGAAAATAATTTTGAATAACTGTAAAACACATTATTAAGAAGTCTTGGCTTGGTGTGGTGGCTCATGCTGCTAATCCAAGCACTTTGGGAGCTTGAGGCAGGAGGATTATTTGAGCTCAGGAGTTCTAGAACATCCTGGGAATCATAGCAAGGCTTTGTCACCACTAAAAATAAAAACAACAACAACAAAAAAATGGAGACAAAAGCCAGGATGGCTGACTAGATGCAACCAGGAAGAACATCTCTCACCAAAATACCAGACCGTTGAGAAGATCAGCATACTCCAAGCAGATCTTGGGAAGAAGGGCATTGAGAGTGGACAGAAGGAGAATGCAGACTCTGCTGAAAGAGGAGAAAACTGAGAACCCTGCATGGTGCTGACAAACACCAGGACTAGTTCCTGGTCCCAAACAGCTATTGGGAAAGGGATGAGTGAAATAGGCAAGAAGTGGTTCAATCTGACCACAGACTTGTAGAATCCTAGCTGCAGGAGGTCCGATGACCCCCACGGACATTTGACCGGAAAGGGAGAGCTGTTTTAAGAAGTATCAGGGTCAGGACTCCAGACTGTCTAGAGCTCAGATGGTTTGGTGAAGAAATGGCTGCAGATGAATATGGCTAGCAATGCCCATTCCCCAAGGCTTGCCATGCTTTTCTAAGTGAGATTGGTCTTTGTTGACAACTGGACTTAGAATAAAACAGGGTAGTCTTGGCCATGAGACGGGGCCAGTATGACCTGAGCACCTCCCTGTCTGCCAACCTCTCTCAGGGATCATGCCTAGCCATGCCCGCTAGCATTGTAGCCTTGAACACCCAACAGGAGTGCTTCCTGGCAACTGCCACCATAGCTCCTTCACTAGCAGACCTTTCATAACTATAAGAGAGCTTCAACAGATGGGCCCCAATGAACATGCACCCACCCACCAGAAGCCTCCCCCTATTGCTTTGCTGGACCACACTCACCCCCAGTCCCCTCCACTGCTCTGTCAGTGCGTATATGTGCACTGTCTCATTGCCACTGCCATGCATGAGTGTGTATGTTGAACTGCTGCCCCGCCTCCACTAGTGTGCACTTGGAACTCACAGAGTCACCACCACAACCAGTATACCCTGATGCCTTCAATGATTAAAGCAACATCAGCCCACACAGATGGGAAAGAACCAGTGTAAGAACTCTGGCAACTGAAAAAGTTAGAGTGTTTTCTTACTTCCAAAGGACTGCACTAGCACCACAGCAACAATTCTCAACCACTTGGAAATGGCTAAAATAAGAGACATAGAATTCAGGATCTGTATAGGAACAAAGAGCATCAAAATTCAGGAGAACGTAGAAACCCAATCAAAGAAATATAAGGAATTTAATACCTCAATATAAGAGCTGAAAGATGAAATAGCCATTTTAAGAAAGAACCAAACTAAACTTCTAGAGCTAAAAACTCACTACATGAATGCCATAATATAACTGGAAGTATGAACGACAGAATAGACCAAGCTGAGGAAAGAATCTCAGAGCTCAAAGACAAGTTCTTCAAATCAACTCAGTCAGAGAAAAATAAAGAAAAAATAAGAATCAATGAGCAAAACCTCTAAGAAATATGAGATTATGTAAAGAGACCAAACCTGCAACTCATTGACATCTCTATAAGAGCGGGAAAGAGAGCAAGAAACGTGAAAAAAATTTGATGATATTGTCCATGAAAATTTCCCCAACATTACTAGAGAGGCAAACCTTCAATTTCAGGAAATGCAGAGAACCCCTGTGAGACACAGGTTACAGAAGATAACCATCCCCAAGACACCTTGGGGTCATCAGATTCTCCAAGGTCAACACAAAAGTAAAAATATTAAAGGCAACTAGAGAGAAGGGACAGATCACCTACAACGGGAACCTTATCAGGCTAACAACAAACCAGTTAGCAGAAATCCTACAAACAAGGAGAGATTGTGGGCCTACACTGAGCATCAAAAATTAAATTCCAACCAAGAATTTAATGTCCAACTAAACTAAGTTTCATAGCAAAGAAGAATAATTTTTTTTCAGATAAGCAAATGTTAAGGAAATTTATTACCACCAGACCTGCTTTACAAGAGGTCCTTAAGGGAGTGCTAAACGTGGAAACAAAATACCATTACTGGCCACTACAAAAACAAACAAGTCCATAGACCATTGACACTGTAAAGTAACTAAACAATCAAATCTGCATAACAACCAGATAACAACATGAAGATAGGATCAAATTTGCACATATCAATATTTAGTGTGTTTAGTCCATTTACATACTATCAATGCTTAGTTGATAAACTATCAACACAGTCCATTTACATTACCTTGAACATAAGTGAACTAAACACATCACTTAAAGTCACAGAGTGGCAAGTTGGATAAAGAAGCAAGAACCAACTCTACGTTGTCTTTGAGAGACCCATCTCACATGCAGTGACACCCGTAGGCTCAACATAAGGGAAAAGAGAAAAATATCCCAAGCAAATAGGAAAAAATGCAGGGGATCCTGCTTTAAATTTAGACAAAAGAGACTTTAAAACAACAATGATGCAAAAAGACAAAGGAGGGCATTACATAATCACAAAGCATTCAATTCAACAAGAAGAGTTAATCTTCCTAAATATATTTGCACCCAACACCGGGGTCCACAGATTTATAAAACAAGTCCTTAAAGTTCTTAAAGAGACTGATGAACACACAATAATAGTGGGAGACTTCAATAACTCACTGACAGTATTAGCAGATCACTGAGGCAGAAAATTAACAAAGATATTCACAACCTAATCTCAACACTTGACCAAATGAACCTAACAAATATCTCCAGAACACTCTACCCAACAACAGCATGATATACATACTTCTCATCTACACAGGACACATACTCTAAAACTGACCACACAATTGGCCATAAAACAACAAATTCAACAAAGAATCAAATAATACCAACCACACGTTCAGATCACAGTGAAATAATAATAGAAACCAACGCTAAGAAGATCTCTCAAAGCCACACGATTACATCGAAATTAAACAACCCTCTTCTGAATGACTCCAACAAATGTCGGCTATCTAGAATCTATAAAGGACATAAACAAATGAACTTGCCAAAAGCAAGCAATCTCATTTTAAAAATGGGCAAAGGACATGAACAGACATATTTTTCTTTTTTCTTTTTTTGTTTTTTGAGATGGAGTCTCACTCTGTCACCCAGGCTGGAGTGCAGTGGCACGATCTCAGCTCACTGCAACCTCCGCCTCCCAGGTTCAAGTGATTCTCCTGCCTCAGCCTCCAAAGTAGCTGGGATTAAAGGCACCTGCCACTATGCCCAGCTAATTTTTTGTATTTTTAATAGAGATGAGGTTTCACCATATTGACCAGGCTGGTCTCAAACTCCTGACCTCACAGACATTTCTTAAAAGAAATCATAAACATAACCAACAAGCATGTGAAAAAATGTTCAACATCTCTAATAATTAGAGAAATGAAAATCAAAACCATAGTGAGATACCATCTCACACTAGTCAGAATGGCTATTACTAAAATGTCAGACAAATAACAGACACTGAAAAACTTGGGAATGCTCATAAACTGCTCATGGGAATATGAATTCGTTTAGCCACTGTGAAAAGCAGTTTGGAGATATCTCCAAATACTTCAAACAGAATTACAATTTGACCCAGCAATCCCATTACTTGGTATATACCCAAAGGAATATAAATTATTCTACCATAAATACAGGTGTACACATATATTTATTGTAGCAATATTCACAATATTGAAGACATGGAATCTACCTAAATGTTCGTGAATGGTAGACTGCATAAAGAAAATGTGGAACGGATACACCATGGAATACTGTAATGCAGCCATGAAAAGAACCATATCATGTCCTTTGCAGCAACATGGGTGAAGGTGGAGGCCATTATCCTAAGCACATTAACCCAGCAACAAAAAACCAAATACCTCATCTTCTCACTTATAATTGGAAGCTAAACACAGGGACACAAAGAGGAAAACAATAGATACCAGGGCCTACTTGAGGTTTGAGGGTAGAAGGAGGGTGAGGATTAAAAAAAACAAAACAAAACAAAACAGAAACACTACCTATTATTCGCTGTGCTTATTACTTGGGTGACAAAATAATCTTTACACTAATTCCCCATGACAGGGAATTAACCCATGTAATAATCCTGCACACATATCTCCTGAACCTGAGATAAATTTGGAAAGAAAAAAAGCCTGGCTCTGAGGCACATGCCTGTAGTCCCAGCTGCTCAGGAGACTGAGGTGGGAGGGTTGCTCGAGCCAGAGAGATTGAGGCTATAGTGAGCTATGATCATGTCACTGAAGTCTAGTCTGAGCCACAGAAGACACTATGTCTCAAAAAAATGTTTTCACCTGGAGGAAGTAATGACAACCATAGGGTGTACAACCCTACATTGTTATTGTAATACTTGCATTCTTGCTATTTGCATAATTTTACAACAAGAAACTTTATTGTTTTCACTGAGCCTTTTATTTGTTAACATCTACCTCCAACTTGGTTTCTTAGTAAAATATACTAATACCGGTATGACAGATATGAGATATCTATAAAAAAATGCAAAAGAGAGTCACTGTATTAATAAAATCCTAATATAACAGCATCATATTAAAACCTGTATTATTTCAGTTTTAAAAATAGAAATAAAAACATTCTAACCTAAATTAGAAAACATAGCCTTTATTTCAGAATTTTAAGTAAAAATTATCCATTATACACAAGTTGCCAAAATCTGATGATTCTCCCCTATTTCTCATATTTCCACTTTCTGTTCATCATCTTTACTATATCTTCTCTGCATCAGTGAATTACAAACCACCCATTTAGTTGCCTTACGTACGTACATAGGAATAATCCTTGATAGCTGTATTCTCCCCACCATCTATTCAATTACTAAGCCTGTCTATTATTGCTATTCAATTTTAAATTAGTTCAGACCGACCACCATTACAGTCACCTGTATTACTACCACAGTACTAACTCACCTTCCTTACTCTGATCACATCACTTCAGTGGTCAATGTTAATCTTTTTCATTGCTCTTGAAGTTCAGATTCCTTACATGACTTACCAAGCTTATAAATGCCTTGAGAGCTACATCTTCCTTTGATCATGTCCCTGTTCACTCTTCATCCTACATTTTATGTCTACAGCCATATTGAATTGATTTTGTTCCTCCAACTTTATCTACGCTCCTTTCCTATACATTTACACAAGTTAGAATATATGTCTGAAATAGACTTACTCATTTCATCTAAATTCAAATTCTATTCACCTAGTTAATAGCTTCCTAACCTGAGCATCACTTTTTCGATAAAGTTTTCCTGGTTCCCTCTCCCCCACGTCTTGGTTTCATGTCCCCTCAATATCTAAGTATGCTGAGATTTTTATTACAGCATTTAACACTGAACTATTACTATCTATCTCAATAGGTGCTCGTTCATGATTTTTAAAATTGTGACAAAAAGCATGAAACATGAGATCTACCACCTTAATACATTTTGAAATGTATAATACGATATTGTTAATTATAACCACAATGTTGTATAGCAGATCTTCAGAACTTTGTCATTTTGCATAACTGAAACTTTATGCCAATTGAACAGCAGGTTCCCATTTTCCCCTCTGCTCAACCCTTGGCAACCACCATTTTACTTTCGGCTTGCATGAGTTTGACTACTTTAGATACCTCATATAAGTGGAATCACGTGGTATTTGTCCTTCTGTAATGACTTATTTCACTTAGGATAGTGTCCTCCAGGTTCATGCAGATTGTCGCATATGGCAATATTTCCTTCTTATTAATGCTGAGTATTTCATTGTGTATATATATCAAACTTATTTATTCATTCATCTATCAATAAATATTTAGATTCTTCCACAATTTTGCAATTATAAATGCAGTGCAATGAACATAAGGACACAAATACCTCTTCAAGATTCTGATTTTGGCTGGTCGCGGTGGCTCATGCCTGTAATCCCAGCACTTTGGGAGGCTGAGGCTGGCAGATCACGAGGTCAGGAGATCGAGATCGTCCTGACTAACATGGTGCAACCCTGTGTCTACTAAAAAAACAAAAAATTAGCTGGGCATCGTGGCATGTGCCTGTAGTCTCAGCTACTTGGGAGGCTGAGGCAGGAGAATCGCTGGAACCTGGGAGGCAGAAGTTGCAGTGAGCCGAGATCACACCGCTGCACTCCAGCCTGGGTGACAGAGTGACACTCTGTCAAAAAAAAAAAAAAAAAAAAAAAATTCTGATTTCAATTCTTTTGATTAAATACCAAGAAATGAAATTGCCAAATTATGTGGCAGCTCTATTTTTAACTTTTTGAGGAACTGTTATACTGTTTTCCACAACAGCTGCATTACTTCACATTCCCACCAGCAGATAAGAAGAGTTCCATTTTATCCACATCCTTGGCAACGCTTCTTTTCTGTTTATTTTATTTTATTTTATTTAAATGTATAATGACCATCCTAACATGTGTGAGGTGACATCTCATTGTGGTTTTGATTTGTATTTGTTTGATGATTAGTGGTTGATATGGTTTGGATCTGTGAACCCACCCAAATCTCATGTTGAATTGTAATCCCCAATGTTGGAGGTGAGGCCTGGTGGGAAGTGATTTGCTCATGGGAGTGCATTTCTCATGATGGCGATGGCTTAGTACAGTCCCCTTGGTATTGACCTCATGATAGTGAGCGAGTTCTCATGAGATCTGGTGGTTCAAAAGTGTGTGGCTTCTCTCTCTCTTGCTCCTACTCTGGCCATGTGACATGCATGCTCTCCCTTCACCTTCCACCATGATTGTAAATTTACTGAGGCCTCCCCAGAAGCTGAGCAGATGCCAGCATCATGCTTTCTATACAGCCATCAGAATGGTGAGCCAATTAAGCCTCTTTTCTTCATAAATTACCCAACCTCAGGTATTTCTTCATAGCAATGTGAGAACTGACTAATGCAGTGGTTCTGAGCATCTTTACATGTTTATTGGCCATTTGTATATCTTCTTGAAAGAAATGTCCATTCAAGATTTTTGCCCATTTTTTTCAACTTTTATTTTAGGTTGAGGGGATATATATGCATGTTTGCTACAGAGGTACATTGCATAATGCTAAGGTTTGGAGTACAAAGGAATCCATCACCCAAGTCGTGAGCATAATACTCAATAGGTAGTTTTTCAGCCTTTATTTCCCCTTTCCCCCTTGTATCCCTAGTGTCTATTGTTCTCATATTTATGACCATGTATACCCAAAGTTTAGTTTCCACTTATAAGTGAGAACATGTGGTATTTGGTTCTGTGATTCTGCATAGTTCTCTTAGGATAATGGTTTCCAGCTGCATCCATGTTACCCTTTGCCTATTTTTAAATCAAATTATTGTTTTTTGTTATTTAGTTGTAGGGGTTTGTGATAAATTTTGTGGATATTAGCCTTTACTCAGATACAAGGTTTGAAAGTATTTTCTTCCATTCCATAGATTGTCTTTTGGATATTAGCCCCCAGTCCCCTATCAGATGCATGGCTTGCAAATATATTCTCCTATTCTGTAGGTTGCCTTTCACTCTGTTGATGGTTGTGTGTCTGTGTGTGTGTGTGTGTGTGTGTGTGTTTTGCTCTGCAGAAGCTTTTCAGTTTGATCAAGTACAATTTGCCTGTTTTAGCTTTTGTTGACTGTGCATTTGGTGCCCTTTCCAAGATCTATGCCATGAAGCTTTTCCTCCATTTCCTCCTATGAGTTTTAGAGTTTCAGGTCTTATGTGTAAGTCTTTAATCTATTTGAAGTTGATTTTTGTGTATGGTGTAAGATAATAATCCATTTTCATTGTTTTCCATGTGTGTATCTAGGTTTGCCAACACTATTTGTGCAAGAGTCAATCCTTTTCCCATTGTGAATTCTTGACACATTTGTTGAAGATCAGGAGACCATATGTAAGTGTGTAGGATTATTCTTGGGCTTTCTATTCTGTTCCATTGGTCTATATGTCTATTTTTTATGCCAGTACCATACCGTTTTGATTACCATAGAATTATAATATGTTTTGAAATTAGTAAATGAATGGCTTTCAGCTTTTTTTTCTTTTGAGGATTGTTTTGGCTATTTGGATTCTTTTGGTGGTTTCATATAAATTTTAGGATTTTCTGTCTATATCTGAAAAAGGAAGCCAAGGGGATTTTGATGGGGATTTCATTGAATGTGTATATAGCTTTGAGTATTATGAACATTTTAAACCCAGAAACACAGGATGGGGTGTATTTCTATTTATTTGATGTTGTAAATAATTATTTTCTTAATTTTTTTTCTCAGATTTCTTTTGGTTAGTGTGTAGAAATACAATGCCATTTTGTAGTTTGATTCTGTATTCTGCAATGTTACTAAATTTGTTAGTTTTAAGAATATTTTGTGGAATATTTTGGATTCTGTACATAAAGGAATATGTCATCTGCAAACAGAGATAATTTTAATTATTCTATATTAATTTGGATGCTTTTTATTTCTCCCTCTCTCTTACCTAATTGCTATGTCAAATAGAAGTGACTGGAGTGGACATTCTTGCCTTATTCTTGGTCTTAGAGGAAAAAGTCTCAGTTTCATTACTATTGAGTAAGATATCAGTTGTGGGCTTTTCATAAATGGCCTTTATTATATTGAGGCAATTATTTCTATACCAAATGTGTTGACTAGTTTTATCATGAAAGTATATTGAATTTTGTCATATGCTTTTTCTGATATCTACTGAGTTGGTCATGTGATGTTATCCTTTGTTTCGGTAATGTGGTGTATCACATTGATTGATTTGCATGTGTCAGATCATTCTTGTATCTTAGGCATTAATCATTTGTGTTCATGGTTTACGATCCTTTTAATGTGCTGTTAAATTTTGTTTGCTTGTGTTTTGTTTAGCATGTTTGCCTCTATGTTCATCAGGGATATCGGTTTGAAGTTTCCTCTACTTGAAGTGTCTGTCTGGTTTTGGTATCAGGGTAACGATGGGCTTATGAAGTAACTTTGGAAGTGTTTCCTCCTTTTCAAATTTTTGGGAGAATTTGTAAAGGATTGGATAATTTTTGTTTAAATATTTGATATAATTCACCAGTGAAGCCAACTCTTTCTGGACTTTCCTTTGGTAGGAGGTTTTTAAATACAGATTCAATCCCCTTACTAGTCTATTTAAATTTTCTCTTTCTTCATGATTTGGTATTTGTTGGTAGTGTGTTTCTAGAAATTATGTCGTGTCATTATCATTTTCATTTTGTTGGTGTATAATTGTTTATTGTATATTTAATAATAATTTTTATTTCTGTAAAATGAGTTGTAATGCCCCGTCTTCCATATCTGATTTAGTTTTGGGGCTTTTTCTTTTTTTCAGATTTTGGTACGTTTTTGCAGTGGCTGGTACCAGTTTTTCCTTTCCATATTTAGTGCATCCTTCAAGAGCTCTTGTAAGGCAGTCCTTGTGGTGACAAAATCCTTCAGCATTTGCTTGTCTGTAAAGGATTTTATTTCTCCTACACTTATGAAACTTAGTTTGGCTGGATATAAAATTCCAGTTTGAAAATTCTTTTCTTTAATAATGTTAAATATCAGCCCCCACTCTCTTGTGGCTTTTAGGGTTTCTGCAGAGAGATCTGCTGTTAGTCTCATGGGCTTCCCTTTGTGGGTAACCTGACCTTTCTCTCTGGCTACTCTTAACAATTTTTCCTTCATTTCAACCTTGGTGAATCTGAAGATTATGTGTCTTGAGGTTGCTCTTCTCAAGGAGCATCTTTGTGGTGTTCTCTGTATTTCCTGAATTTGAATGTTGGCCTGTCTTGCTAGGCTGGGGAAGTTCTTCCAGATAATACCCTGAAATGTGCTTTCCAACTTAACTCTATTCTCCCCGTCACTTTCAGGTACACCAATCAAACGTAGGTTTGGTCTTTTCAGATAGTCCCATATTTCTTGGAGGCTTTGTTCATCCCTTTTCAATCTTTTTTTGTCTAATCTTGCCTTCACGCTTTATTTCATTAAGTTGATCTTCAAATTCTGATATCCTTTCTTCTGCTTGATCGATTTGGCTATTGACACTTATGTGTGCTTCACAAAGTTCTCGTGCTGTTCTTTATGTTCAGCATCAGATCATTTATGTTCTTCTCTAAACTGGTTATTCTAGTTAGCAGTTCCTGTAACCTTTTATCAAGGTTCTTAGCTTCCTTGCATTTTGTTAGCACATGCTCCCTTAGCTCAGTGTGGTTTGTTATTAACCACTTTCTGAAGCCTACTTCTGTTAATTCGTCAAACTCATTCTCCATCCTGTTTTGTTCTCTTGCTGGCGAGGAGTTGTGATCCTTTGAAGGAGAAAAGACATTCTGGTTTTTGGAATTTTCAGCATTTTTGTGCTGGTTTTTCCTCATCTTCGTGGAGTTATCTACCTTTGATCTTTGATGCTGATGACCATTGGATGGGGGTTTTGCATGGGAGTCCTTTTTGTTGATGTCAATGTTATTGCTTTCTGTTTGTTAGTTTTCCTTCTAACAGTCAGGTCCCTCTTCTGCAGTTTTACTGGAGTTTGCTGGAGGTCCACTCCAGACCCTGTTTGCTTGTTTATCTCCAGTGGAGGCTGCAGAACAGCAAAGATTGCTGCCTGCCCCTTCCTCTGGAAGCTTTGCTCCAGAGGGACAACCACCAGATGCCAGTCGGAAATCTGCTGTATGAGATGTCTGTCAACCCCTGCTGGGAGGTGTCTTCCCAGTCAGGAGGCACAGGGCGTCAGGGACCCACTTGAGGAGGCAATCTGTCCCTCAGCAGAGCTCGACCATGGTGCTGAGAGATCTGCTGCTTTCTTCAGAGCTGGCAGGCAGGAACTTTTAAGTCTGCTGAAGCTGTGCCCCCAGTCACCCATTCCCCCAGGTGCTCTATCCCAGGGAGACAGGAGTTTTACCTATAAGCCCCTGATTGGTGTTACTACCTTTCTTTCAGAGATGCCATGCCCAGAGAGGAGGAATCTAGAGAGGCAGTCTGGCTACAGAGGCCTTGCTGAGCTGTGGTGGGCTCCACCCAGTTTGAACTTCCCAGTGGCTTTGTTTACACTGTGAGGGGAAAACCACCACTCAAGCCTCAGTAACGGCAGATGCCCACGTCCCCACCAAGCTAGAGCATCCCAGGTCGACTTCAGACTACTGTGATGGCAGCAAGAATTTTAAGCCAGTGGATCTAAGCTTGCTGGGCTCCATGAGGGTGGGACTGGCTGAGCAAGACTACTTGGCTCCCTGGCTTCAGCCGCCTTTCCAGGGGAGTGAAAGATCCTGTCTCACTGGGCTTCCAGGTGCCACTGGGGTACAAAAAAAACTCCTCCAGCTAGTTCGGTATCTGCACAAATGGCCACCCAGTTTTGTGCTTGAAACCAAGGGCCCTGGTGTTGTAGACACCCAAGGGAATCTCCTGGTCTGCAGGTTGCCAAAAACCATGGGAAAATCATGGTATCTGGGCTGGGTAGCATCATCTCTCAAGGCACAGTCTCTCAAGGCTTCCCTTGGCTAGGGGAGGGAGTTTCCCAACCCCTTGCACTTCCTAGTTGAGGCAACACCCCACCCTGCTTCTGTTCACCCTCTGTGAGCTGCACCCACTGTCTAACCAGTCTCAATGAGATGAACCAGGTACCTCAGTTGGAAATGCAGAAATCATCCACCTTCTGTGTTGTTCTCGCTGGGAGCTGCAGATCAGAGCTGTTCCTGTTCGGCCATCTTGCCAGATCCCAAGGTCTTTTCTTTTTTTCATTAGTCAAGATACCTAAAGATTTGTCAATACTTTGACCTTTTTTAAAAAATGCATATATTTTTGTTGATTTTTCTATTGTTTTTCTATTCTCTATTTTCTTTGTCTCTACTCTATTTTTATTATTTTCTTTCTCTAGTTTTTAGTTTAGTTTGCTCTTCTTTTTCTAGCTTCTTAAATTGTAAAGTTAAGGTGTTGCTTTGAGATTTTTTTTTTCTCTTTTCATGTTTACAGCTATAAATTTTTCTTTAGTATATTGTATTTTATATTTTCTTGTCTCAGGATATTTTATAATTTCCTTTGTGTTTTATTGTTTGATCCATTGATTTTTACAGAGGGTATCTGTTTATTTTTATTTTTATTTCACTTTTATTTCTATTATTGATTTTTTATTTTATTTCATTGCAATAGGAAAAATGCTTTGCATGATTTTTTTTTTTTACCTTTATTAAGAAGGAAACATACATAGTGCTTGCATACACAGAAACAATGTCCAGACTGAGAAGGAAATGAAGAATATGATCTCATTTACAATAGCCACAAGGAAAATGAAATATCTAGGAATATATCCAACTTAGGAGGCAAAAGATCTCCATGAGGAAAACTACAGAACACTGTCGAGAAACATCCGATACAATACAATAATGAAAGAAAAAGCATTCCATACTCGTGTATTGGAAGAGTGGATATTTAAAAAATAGCCAGAGTGTTTAAAGAAACTTACAGATTCAACATTATTCCTATCAAACTACCAACATCGTGTTTCACAGAATGAGAAAAACCTATTCTAAATATAATATGGAACCAAAAAGAGCCCAAATAGCCATAACAATCCTGAGCAAAAAGCAAAAACCTGGAGACACCACACTACCCAACTTCAAACTATACTATCAAGCCACACTAACCAAAACAGCTTGGTACTGGAACAAATACAGACACATAGACCAATGAGACAAAATAGAAAACTCAGAAATATAGCTGCACAAGTACAACCATCTGATTTTCAACAAGGCCAACAAAAAATACGCAATAGGGGAAAGGACTCCTTTTTAAACAAATGATGCTAGGATAACTGGCTAGCCATATGCAGAAGGTTGAACCCTTCCTTTCACCATATACAAAGTTTAACTTAAATGGTTTAAAGATTTAAATTGAAGACTTCAAAATATAAAAATCCTGGAAGACAACCTAGGAAATACTCTTCTCAACATCAGCCTTGGCAAATGATTTTTGACTAAATCCTTAAAAGCAATCACAACAGACAAAATTGACAAGTGGGCCTAATTAAACTAAAGAGATCCTGTCAGCAAAAGAGATAATCAACAGCAAACAGACAACCTGCAGAATAAAATAAGATATTCAAAAACTATGTATCCAACAAAGGCCTAATATCCAGGATCTATAAGGAACTTAAACAAACCAACAAACAAAAACCAAATAACCTCATTAAAAATGGGTGAAGGACAAGAACAAACACCTCTGGAAAGAAGACAAACAAGCAGTCAAAAAACATATGAAAAAATTCTCAGCATCACTAGTAATCAGAAAAATGCAAATCAAAACCAAAATGAGATAACATCTTTCACCAATCAGAATGGCTGTTATTAAGAAGTAAAAAAGAAAAAATAAATAATACATGCTGGCAATGTTGCAGAGAAAAGAGAACACTTATACACTGTTGGTGGGAATGTGAAGTAGTTCAATCACTGTGGAAAGCAGTCCGCAGATTTTTCAGAGAACCTAAAGCAGAGCTACTAGTCATCACAGCAACCCCATTACTGAACATATGCCCAAAAGAAAATAAATTATTCTACTAAAAAGACATATGCACTCATGTTCATCCCTGCACTATGCATAATAGCAAACACATGGAATCAACCCAGGTGCCAATCAGTGGTATATTGGATAAAGAAAATGTGATAAATATACACAATGGAATACTACACAGCTATAGGAAAGAATGGAATCGTGTCCTTTGCAGCAACACAGATGGAATTTGAGGCTGTAATCCAAAGCTAATTAATGCAGGAATAGAAAACCAAATATCACATGTTCTCACTTATATGTGGGAGCTAAACATTGAGCGCACTCGTACATAAATATGAAAACAATAGACACTAGAGACTACTAGATCGGGGAGGAAGAGAGGAAGGATGGGTTTAAAACTACTTACTGGGTAACTATGCTTGCCACCTGTGTGATAGGATCCATATTCCAAACCTCAGCATCACAGAATATTCTCATGTAACAAACCTGCACATATACACACTATATCTAAAATAAAAGTTGAAATTGATCTTAAAAAGATTATTTGACTGCGTTGAAAGATCTCTCACAAAAATCACTGTAAAATTTTTTAAAATGAGACATAGATTGAGAAAAGAAATTTTAAACACATATAAACAATAAAGGATTAATATATAGTATATATAAAGTATTTTCACAAATCAGTAATGAAACACCAAAACTTCACGAGAAATACAGGCAAGAGTTTAAACAGGTGTTTCACAGAAAAGAAAATCCATTTAGTGAATAATAATATGGAAATATGCTCAACTTCATCAATAATCAAGGAAATACAATTTAAATTATAGTGAGATACCATTTTGAATCCAGCGTATTGGGAAAAAGTCTGAAAAAAACAAATCAGGCAAGGATATGAAAATACTGGCATTTTTCTGCATGGCTACTGGACATATTTATTAATACTACTATTTAGGTGAACACACTTGCAATATCGGGTAAAGTTGAAAATGCCCCCACTCTTCTACCCAGCAGTTATACTTCTAGTTATAACACTGTAGACTTGCTTGTAGTATTTATAATAGTGAACCATCTGAAATAACAAATGCCTATCACTAGGAGAACATACTGATATATTCATATTGTGGAAAACAAATAAGCAGTTAATGTGACAATCTTGAGCTGCGTATATAAACATGGTTAAACCTTTAAAATATAAGTCTCAGCAAAGATAAATGATATATAGTGTCATACTATTTATTATAAAGCTGTAAAGTTTAAGGCAAGAAACTGTATAGTTTAATTGACAAATAAGTGTTAAGCATATAAAAATATAGGAACAATAAACATTCAATTGAAGATAGTAGTTTACACTGGTGAGGGAGACAGGGGAATATACAAAGGAAGTTTATAAAGCATGTTTCAATGTATTTGTAATATATATTTTCTAAGAATTTATAATGCATCTATACCAAAAATGCATATTAAATGATAGCAGAATATTCAGAGTTGATAAAGCTTGCTGGTGGGTCAGTAGCTATAATATTTTTAAATTATTTGCTGTAATTTAAAAATTATTCTCTATATTTTATGTATATTTGAAATATATTAAGTTAAAAAGTGTAAGTATGTTTAGCTGATATTTAAGGAGACAAATCTTAAAAAATATGTTTTAAATAAACTGGATACAAAAGCAGAGCAGAATGTATACGGCTCTGAGAGGAGCTAAGGATGTTTGCTCTAGGCTTCTCCTCAAATTGTTCAGTGTAGTGATTGATCTGTGAGAGATCTTCTCATTAAAAACTTGGAAATAATAGTTAAAATATACACCTAACAAGTTTGAAATTACCTAATGAAAAACCAGTTATTCTTAGAAATACTGAGGCAATCTGTAATATTTATATAAAAACTTGAGGTTTGCTAGTGCATATATTTGGTTAGATTATCAATTGTTAGAATTTTGAAGGTGCAGCATTTGTTGATGTCAATGTTGTTGGGTAACATTTAGATCTTCCGCGAATTCACCCTCTAGTTATCTGTGACTTCAGATACATTTTTGTTCATTGTTCATCGTTCTCTTCTATTTGAAATAAGAGAACAGGACCCACACAAAAGAACAACGCCATTAGAACTTTTTGCGTTTGTGTTATTTCTCCTATGGAGCAAAATTACCTTACCATAGTTTGAGGTCATTATTCAACTAATTTCTTAAAGTTAAACAGTTTTCTTCCTTTTGTTAAGGTAAACATGTTTTGCTGTTGTTGCAAATGAATGCCCTTGGATAAAAAGATAATCACCATTACACACAAACATATACATGTGGCCATGTGCATGTCTCAGTTTATCTTAATACAGAAAGAAAAATGAATAGTACTATTAATTTAGCATAAATTGTTATGGAATGCAAATATTTAGAAATAAAGTTAAAAATAAATAGTAAAAATTATTTTTTTTAACTTTCCCTGTAGAGAAATTTCTGGCCTTTTTTCCCTCAGGATCTAAGTGTCCTCATACTACATTTGTTCTCTAGGAACAATGATGGTGAAAAGTTGACAAATCCATTTTAACTGCTCAATATGGTATTTGGCATAACCTTTCTTTCTCGTGAATGTTATTATCAGTTTTTTAAAATAAAGCTTCATTGAAGAAGAGGTAATAATTTATGGTGTCATTGCACAGGTATTAATGAAACAAATAGCAAATAAGAACTTCACATTTATTTTAAGCGAAATGGAAGACAATTGTAGATAAATTTAAGGAGGTTACAAGTGACTTGGCTTGTAACCATCAAAATTTTTCTCACCATCAAAATTACTGGCAGTTTAATAATAATGATAGGCACTTTGAGCTATCATTGAAGTACAGTGTGACTTGAAGCTCACGGTAATTTTAAATAAGGTTTTTTTCTTGGAAATCATATTTTTATTTTTTTTTTAAAGTGCAAACTAATTTTCTTGGAGTCATTTTGAAATTATGTACCAACAAGTGAGAATCAAAGAGAAATTGATTTAATGTGAACCTTCTGTAAAGCTTTCTCTGATTTCAAATCTAAGCCTAAGGTCAAAATTGGACTGTCCCTGCCTTAATTCTTCAGAACGCACATAGCCTACACTGAACATTTTGGAATAGGAATATATGTAATTTAGCAACTTTACTGACTTGTTCACTTAGCTCTCAAATACACTGTAAATGCTTTGCTAAAAGGAATAAGTGTATTCTTGTTTCCTTTCTAACGTTGTTCACCTCAAAATTCTACACAAATTACACGCTTTGTAAACTTGAATTGCTCATTATCTTGTCAATCCCCCTGTGTCCCTCTATCATGTGGCTCCTTTTTTCCAAGTCGAAGTTGACGATTAACAATTTTCGTTATCATTTCTAAGTTTCTGTGAGTTTCCCACACAGAAGTTTAAGTACTAGAATTTTTATTTTTCGAGTAAGTTAGGAAAAGTTGTCCATACGGAGACTCCTTTGACAACAAATTAAAATACAACTTATATATGATTCAAAAGAGCAGGACCTAAGGGTCCCAAATAACCACAAGTATTACATGAACCATTTTCACATAACCTGACATATGGACAAGAAGCTTTTTCTTGGTATTGTTGGCCTTCTGGGTAGTAAGCATGCCATTTCATGATTTGTAAAAATAATCATTTCTTGTTGAGTCCTATGCCAATCACATTTTGCATGCTCAGGCAAACAGCCCCCAAATTGAAGCAAAAAAAAAAAAAAAAAGTGATAAGGGACAAGGAGAAACACTGGAACCAGATGGATCTCTTGAAATTAGTTGCTTATGTAGAGAAAGGAACTTGTTTACTCACACTTAAAAAGCTGTATGTTTTCTCAATCTCGCTTAATCAAATTTGCCCTACCAATAATATGGCACAACTTTAAGTTGATTTTTCTTTTGATGTTTCTTCAAAAGGGTAAATAATTTGTTTGAAGTTATACATCTAGTAAGTACTATACCGGCAGGGAGTTTCATTCTAGAATCTGTACTCTTAACCATTTTGTGCTCTTAAAAGTTCCCATAATACATAAAACGTTTTTTTGTATCTACATAAAATATTTTCTTTCAGGATCACTAAGCACTTAAAAATATATAGTGGAATTATCTTCTTTCCATTGTCCCATTTTTTTTCAATGAATGCATTTCATTTTTTAGAGCAGCTTCAATTTCACAACACAATTGAACAGAAGGTACAGAGACCTCCCTTATACTGTGCCCTCTGTTCCCAAATATAAACAACTAACCCAACTACCAACATCTCTTACCAGAGTGGTACATTTGTTACAATTGACAAACATATATTGACACACCATTATCACCCAAAGTCAATAGTTCACATTAGGGTTTGCTCTTGGCGTTGGACATGTCAAATGTATAATGACATATATTCATCACTGTAGTTATCACACAAAATACTTTCACTGCGCCCCAAAATTCTCTGTGCTCTGCCTATTCAATCCTCCCATCTCCTTTACTCCTGGCAACAAGCGATCTCTTTACTTCCTCCATAGATTTGCCTTTTTCTGAATATCATATAGTTGAAATCATACAATAATGGTAGCTTTTCAGACTGGTTTATTTTACTTAGTAATATAGATTTAAGGTTCTTCAATGTCTTTTCATGGCCTGTTAACTCATGGATTTTTAGCACTGAATGATATTTCATTTTATGGATGTATCACAATTTATTTATCCATTCATCTCCTGAAGGACATCTTGGATGCTTTCAAGTTTTGGCAATTATAAGTGATGGTTCTGTAAACATGACTGCAGTTTTTGTGTGTGTGTGTGAACATAAATTTTTAACTCTTCTGGGTAAATACCATAGGGCATGAATGCTGGATCATATGGTGAGAATATGATTTATTTTGTGAAAGACTGTAAAACTGTCTTTAAAAGTGCTATTTAATTTTGCATTCCCATCAGCAATTAATGAGAGTTTCTGTTGATCTTTGCCAATATTTGGCGTTGTCAATAGTTTGGACTTTGAACATTCTAAAGAAGGATGTAGTGTTATCTCATTGCCATTTTAACTTGCAATTTTCACAGATGATGTATAATACTGAACACCTTTTAATATTTTGTTGGTATTCTAAAACTTCTGCTTCTCCATTTAAACTTTAGAATCAATTTGTTGATATCCACAAATAACTTGCTGGGATTTTGTTTGGGATCTATAGACAATTTGGTAAGAACTGACATTTTGACAATATTTAGTCTTTCTATTGATAAACATGGAGTATCTCTCCATTCTTTTTTTTGATATCTTTCGTCAAGATTTTATAGTTTTCTTCATATCAATCTTGTACCTATTTCATTAAATTTATATCTATGTATGTTTTTTGACATAACTTAAGTGATAATGCACTTTTAATTTCAAGTTCCACTTATTTATTGCTGGTATATAAGACAGCAATAGAATTTTCTTAAATATTAATCTTGTAACCTGTAACCTTACTACAATAACTTATTACTTCTAGGAATTTTTTGTTGATTTCTTTGGGACTGTCTCATAGATGATCATGTTATTTGTGAACAAAGACAATTTTATTTCTTTATTCCTAATCTATATACCTCTATTTCCTTTTTCTGGTTTGATTGCATGAGCTAGGACTTTCACTATGATGTTGAAAAACAATGGTAAAAGGGGACATTATTGCTTCTGATCTCAGTAGGAAAACTTTTGAGTTTCTCACCATTAATTATAATTTTTGCTGTAGGCTTTTCATAGATGTTCGTTCTCAAGATGAGGAAGTTCACCCTTATTCCTAGTTTGCTGAGAGTTTTTATTATAAATGTGTGTTTAATTTTGCCAAATGCTTTTTCTGCAGCTGTTAATATGACCATGTTATTTTTTTTTTCTGTACTCTGTTGATATGATTGATTAAATTAATTGTTTTCCAAATGTTCCCAGTCTTGCATACCTGGAAGAAATCCCACTTGGTCATGGTGCATAATTCATTTTATATATTGTTACATTTGATTCACTAATTTTCTGTTGAGGATTTTTTGCGTCTACGTATATGACAGTTATTGGTCTGTAGTTGTCTTTCCTTGTAATGTTTTGTCTGGCTTAGGTATTAAGGTAATGTTCGCTTCATAGAATGAGTAAGAATTACCTCTGTTTCCATGTTTTGAATAAGATTGTATAAAATTGGTATTTCTTCCCAAATTGTTTAGTACAATTCAACATGTAATTTATCTGGGTCTGCTTCTTCCTGTTTTTGATATTTATTAATTTTTAATTCAATTTATTTAGTAGATATAGGCTCATTTATGTTGTGTATTTCTTCTTGTGTAAATATTGGCACATCATGCCTTTCAAGGAATTTATTCATTCATCTAGGTAACTAAATGTGTAGATGAACTGTTGTTCATAATTCTCTTTTATTATCTGTCCATGAGATCTGTAGTGATATCCCCTATTTCATTTCTGATAATAGTAATTTGTGTCTTCTTTCTATATTTCTTAGTTGGCCTACTGTAGGCTTATCAATTTTATTAGGCTTTCAAATAATTAGCTTTGGGTTTTATTGATTTTTTCTATTGATTTCCCATTTTCAATTTCATCGATTTCTGCCCTAAATTTGTATACGTCTTTTTCTTCTTACTTTGTACTCAGATTACTCTTGTGGATTTGTTAGTTGAAAACATAGGTGATTGATTTTATATCTTTCTTCTTTTCTAATATATGTATACAATTTACTCCTAAGTACTGCATGCATTCATTGCATTCCACAAATGTTGGTAAGTTTTAAAAATTTTCATACATTCCAAAATACGTATTAATTTTACTTGAGAATTCTTCTTTAACCTATGTGTTAATTAGAAGCATTAACTAATCTTCAAGTATATGGGGGATTTTTCAGTTACCTTTCTGTTATTGATTTCTAGTTTAATGTCATTGTGATCTAAGAGCAGACATTATATGATTTCTGTTTTATAAAATTTGTTAAAAGATGATTTATGGTCCAGAATACAGTCTATCTTGTTGAATGTTCCCCTTCTACTTGAACTAGAGCTAGAGAAGAATGTATATTCTGCTCTTGTTGGATAAAGTAGTCTATAGATGTTGGTTATATTCAGTTGATTAGTGATACTGTTGTGTTCAACTATGTCCTTATTGATCTGTTGAATCTATTTCTGGTAAGAAGGTGTTCAATTCACCAAGTGTGATATGATATTTATTTATTTACCCTTGTGCTTCTATAAGTTCTTTTCTGATCCATTTTGACACTGTGTTGCTGGATACATACACGTTAAGGATATTTATGTCTTCTTGAAGTCTACTGAATTTTTTATTATTATGTACTGCATCTCATTATTCCTAAAAACCTTTCTTATTCTGAAGACTTTTCTGTCTGAAATTAATAAACGTACTTCCACTCTCTTTTCATTAGTATTAGCATAGTATACCTCTATATCCATTCACTTTTAGTCCATATGTGTCTTTAAAAATTTTTAATGTATTTTATTATATTATTTTTATTTTTGAAACAAGAAGGCAGGGTGTCCCTTTATTCAGCCTCAGCTAAGAATGTGCTCATAGAGTGACTCAAATTTTTTGTCACCCTGTGCATATCTGTGACTGATCATGAAAGTCCTGCAAGTATTGATTTTGAAATTACTAATACATTGCAGTGAGCAGGTGAAGTTGTAAATATGGAATCTGAGAATTATGAGGATCAAGTGTACTAATTAAGAATAAAGACTGTACATACAAATCTACACTTCATTAGGCATTCAGTGTCACTATGAGAGGATTAAAACAGACAAAAAGAAACCAACATTATTATTTTTATTATGTTAGATTCAGGAAGTAATTATGTGCATTTGTTACATGGATATATTCCATCATTGTGAGGTCCGGGTTTCTAGTGTACCCATCACCCAAATAGTGAACATTGCACCTAACAGATAATTTATCAACCCTCACCCCCGTCAATCTCTCTCTTTTTTAGAGTCCCCAGTGTCTATTCTATTCTTCTATATGTGCCCATGTAATTACTATTTAGCTCTCACTTATAAGTGAGAATATGCAGTATTTGTTGTTCTGTTTCTGAGTTATTTTATCTAGGATAATGAACTCTAGTTGCATCCATGTTGCTGTCAAAGACATGATTTTATTATTCTCATGGCTACCTGGTGTTTCATGGTGTATATGTACAACATTTACACAATCATCTATTGATGGACACTTGAGTCCATAATTTTGCTATTGTGAATACGGCTGTGATAAATATATAAATTAAGGTGTCTATTTAATATAATGATTGCTATTCCTTCAGGTAGATACCTATTAGTGAGATGGTAGTTCTATTTTTAACTTTTTGGGAAATCTTCATACTGTTTTCCATAGAGGTTGTACTAATATACAATTCCAACAACAATGTGTAAGTGTTCCTTTTTTTCCTGCATCCACATCAAAATCTGTTTTGTTTTTTTTTCTTTTTTTGACTTTTTAATGTTATCCATTTTGACTGCTGTGAAATGGTACTTCACTGGGGATTTTATGCACATTTATGTGATGATTAATTTTGTTGAGCATTTTTTCATATGTTTGTTGGCCACCTGTATGTCTTCTTTTAAGAAATGTCTGTTTATGTCTTTTGTCCACTTTTATTTATTTATTTTTTTTGGTTGTTTGTTTTTTCTCTTGTTTAGTTGTTTGAGTTCCTTGTAGGTTCTGGATATTAGTCCTTTGTTGAATGCATAATTTGCAAATATTTTCTCCCATTCTGTAGCTTGTCTGTTTAATGTGTTGATTATTTATTTTGCTCTGCAGAAGCTCTTTGCTTAAATTAAGTCCCGTTTGTCTATTTTAGATTTTATTTGCACTTGCCTGTGAAGTCTTAGTCACCAATGTCACAAATTCTTTCCCTAAGCCAATGTCCTAAAGAGTTTTTCCTAGGCTTGTTCCAGGATTTTATAGTATTGAGTATTACATTTAAGTCTTTAATCCATCTTGAATTGATTTTTGTATATCATTAGAGATAGGGGTCCAGTTTTATTATTCTACATAAGGTTGTTCAGTTTTATCAGCACCATTTGTTGAATAGGGTGTTCTTGACTTTGTTGAAGATCAGTTGGTTGCAAGTATGTGTATTTACTTTTGGGTTTTCTATTCTGTTCAATGGATCTATGTGTCTATTTTTGTGTCTGTATCATGATGTTTTGGCTACTCTAGCCTTACAGTGTAATTTGAACTCAGGTAATTTGATGGCTCCAGCTTTGTTCTTTTTGATTAAAATTGCTTTAGCTATTTGGGCTCTTTTTTTGGTTTCAAATATTTTTTAATTCTGTTGAAAATATTATTTGTAATTTGATAGAAATTGCATTGAATCTATAGATTGTTTTGGGAAGTATAGTCATTTTAATGAAATTGATTTTTCTAATCCATGAGCTTAGGCTGTTTTTCCATTTGTTTATTACATCTACAATTTCTTTCATCAGTGTTTTACAAGCTCTCCTTGTAGAAATCTTTCATGTCTTCAGGAAAATATATTAATGAGTATTTGATTTTCTGTATATGGCTACAGTAAATGGAATTGAGTAATTAATTTGGTTCTCAGTTTGGATATTACTGATGTATAGAAGTGCTACTAATTTTGTGCATTAATTTTATATCTTGAAACATTGTTGAAGTCATTTATTTAACCTAGGAGTCTCTTTGGGGAACCTTTTGAGTTTTGTAGGTATAAGATTATGGAATATAAAACTGAGAAATTTTGACTTCCTCTTTTCCAATTTGGTTGACTTTTATTTCTTTCTGTTGCCTGATTGCTCTGGCTGAGCCTGAGCCTCTGTACTGTGAACTTCAGAAGAGCTTCTCAGCTTTCCTCACCCCTACTTAGGTAAGACAGAATTATTGAAAGGGTCTGGAGTTGTGTATTTCTCTTTACCCATTGTTCTAAGAAAAGTTGTTGATTTTTTAGTTTGCTTAGCTGTTTACTTGTAGATAGGGTTGAGTGAAAATTTCTAAGCTCTTTGCACTCTGGTGTAGAAAATTGAAGTCTTATATTTTTAAAATGCTATTTTTGGAGGATAGTAATCCTATCAGTATTCTCAAAGTAACCTTCCAATGTGATATTTAAGAAATTGAGGAAACATAAATAAAGAATTCATTACTTCCTTAATTAGAATGTTTTATTTCCTTTGATTGAAGTTTTATGCATGGAATTATATATTGGAGTAATCGAACAGGCCTATTTATTAATATAATTTATTCATTGTATTATAGACAGTAGTAAGATACAGATACATTAGCAAAAAGCAGCATAATGATATGTATTTATCTAAAAAAATCTTTCCAGTCTTTGCCTTTGAAGATTACTCTGTGATAATTAAATCTCCCCGCCTTGGTGTTGCTATTCCTTTATGCTGAATAAGTTCATCTGCAGGAGAAACCTCTCAGGTAAAGAAGCAGACAGCAGCGGATATTTGAAGAAGATAATTGTGAGACAAGAATAATAGACATGGAATGGGGTTACGATTTTCAAAATCATAGAAAGAACCTACAATAATCTATCTCATTATATATAGATATCACATGGATGTAGTTATTTTTTCTATTGTAAATTAACTCATAAGGTAAGTGGTAAGGTGCAACATCTACATCACAGTCCATATATAACATTTAATTATTACAAAATTACATTTCTAATTTTAAAAATTAAAAAAAAATTATGGGTACATCATAAATGTACTTAATTATGGGGCACATGAGATATTTTGATACAGGCATGCAATGTGTAATAATCACATCAGGGTAAATGAGGTATCCATCACCTCAACAATTCATCATTCTTTTGTGTTACAAACATTCCAGTTGTACTCTGTTGGTTATTCTAAAATGTAAAACAAATTATTGCTGACTGTAGTCACCCTATTGTGCTATCAAATACTAAGTCTTATTCATTGTATCTAACTATATTTTTGTATCCATTTAGTATCCTGACTTCCCACATTCCACTACTGTACTAGTCCTTTCTCAAGCTGCTGTAAAGAACTGTCTGAGACTGAGTAATTTATAAAGAAAAGAGGTTTAATTTACTCAGTTCCACAGGCCTGTGGAGACCTCAGGGAACTTACAATTGTGGCAGAAGTGGAAGCAAACACATCCTTCTTCACATGGTAGCAGGAAGGAGAAGTGCTGAGTAAAGTGGGGAAAGCCCCTTATAAAACCATCAAATGTCCTGAGAACTCACTCACTATCATGAGAACAGCATAAGGGCAACTGCTCCCATCATTCAATTACTTCCCACTGAGTTCCTACCATGACATGTGGGGATTATGGGATTACAGTTTAAGATGAGATTTGGGTGGGGACACAGAACCAAACCATATCATTCTGCCCTGACCCCTCCCAAATGTCATGTCCTCACATTTCAAAACACAATCATGCCTTTCCAACAATCCCCCAAAGTCTTAGTTCATTCTAGCATTAACCCAAAAGTCTAAGTCCAAAACTCTCATTTGAGACAAGGCAAGTCCTTTCTGCCTATGAGCCTGTAAGATCAAAAGCAAGTTAGTTACATCCTAGGTATAATATAGGTGCAGGCATTGGGTAAATAGACCTGTTCCAAATGGGAGAAATTGACCAAAACATAGGGACTACAGGCCCCATGCAAGTCCAAAATCCAATAGGGCAATCATTAAAACTTGAAGTTCCAAAATTATCTCTTTTGACCCTGTTTCTCACATCCAGGTCATGCTGATGCAAGAGGTGGGTTCCCATGGCCTTGGGTAGCTCTGCCTCTATTCCTTTGCAAGGTACAGTCTCCCTTCCAGCTGCTTTCATGGGATATCATTGAGTATCTGTGACTTTTCCAGGTGCACAGTGCAAGCTGTCATTGGATCTACCATTCTGTGTTCTGGAGGATGGTAGCCATTTTCTCACAGCTCTATTATGTAGTGCTCCAGTGGGGACTTTCTGTGGGGGCTCTGACCCCACATTTTCATTCTGCATTGTCACAGCAGAGGTTCTCCATGAGGGATCCACACCTGCAGCAGACTTCTGCCTGGACATCCAAGTGTTCCCATACATCCTCTGACCTAGGCAGAGGCTCCCAAACCTCAATTATTGACTTCTGTGTACCTGCAGGCCCAATACTACGTGGAAGCTGCCAAGGCTTGGGTCTTGCACACTCTGAAGCAACAGCCTGAGCTGTACCTCGGCCCCTTTTAGCCACAGCTGGAGCTGAAGCAGCTGGGATGTACAGCACCATGTCACAAGGCTGCACAGAGCAGTGGTCCCTTCATCCAGCTGAGGAAACAATTTTTGCTTCCAGGCCTGTGATGGGAGGGGCTGCCATGAAAATCTTCTGACATGTCCTGGCGACATTTTCCACACTCTCTTGTTGATTAACATTGGGCTCCTTGTTACTTATGGAAATTTTTGCTGCCAGTATGAATTTCTCCCCAGAAAATGAGTTTTCTTTTTCTATCACATTGTGAAGCTGCAAATTTTCCAAACTTTTACACTCTGCTTCCTCTTGAATGCTTCGCACCTTAGAAATTTCTTCTGCCAGATACCCTAAATCATCTCTCTCAAGTTCAAAGTTCCACAGATCTCTAGGGCATGGGGAAATGCCACCAGTCTCTTTGCTAATGCATAACAAGAGTCACCTTTGCTCCAGTTCCTCATCGCTATCTGCAGCCACCTTAGCCTGGACTTCATTGTCCATATCACTATGAGTATTTTGGTCAAAGCCATTCAACAAGTCTCTAGGAAGTTTCAATCTTTCCCACATCTTCCTGGCTTCTGGGCCCTCCAAGTCTCTAGGAAGTCCCAGACTTTCCCACATTTTCTTTTCTTCTTCTGAGCCCTCTGAACTGTTCCAACCTCTGCCTGTTACCCAGTCCCAAGTTGCTTCCACATTTTTGGGTATCTTTACAGCAGCATTCCCCTCTCTGTGGTACAAATTTACTGTATTAGTCTGTTATCACGCTGCTAGAAAGAACTGCCTGAGACTGGGTAATTTATCAAAGAAAGAGGCTTAATTAACTCACAGTTTTGCAGGCCTGGGGAAGCCTCAGGAAACTTACAATTATTGCGAAAGGGGAAGCAAACACATCCTTGTTCACATGATGGCAAGAAGGAGAAGTGTTGAGCAAAGAGGGGAAAGCCCCTTTTGAAAGCATCAGATCCCATGAGAACTCACTCACTATCATGAGAACAGCAAAGGGGTGACCATCCACATGATTCAATTACTTCCCACCGGGTCCCTGTCACAACATAGGAGGATCATGGTATTGCAATTCAAGATGATATTTGGGTGGGAACACAGAGCCAAACCATATCAACTACCTTTCCTAGCCAGTGGTAACCATGAATCTTCTCTTTATCTTCATGAATTCATTTGTATTAATTTTCAGCCCCCATAAATAAGTGAGAACATGCAGAGTCTGTCTTTCTGTGCCTGGTTTACTTCACTCAGTATAGTGTACTCTTGTTCCATCAATATTGTTCCAAATGAGAGAATCTCATTTGTTTTCATGGCTGTATAGTACTTCATTGTGTATATGCATCACATTTTCTTTATTAATTCATCTGCTGATGGATAATTAGGTTGCTTCCAAATATTGGATGCTGTTAATAGTGCTGAAATAAACATAGGAGTGCAGATATCTCTTGAATATACTAATTTCCTCTCTTTGAGACAAATACCTATCAGTGCTATTGCTGTATCATATGGTAGTTCTATTTTCAGTTGTTTAAGGAACCTCCATACTCTAATCCATAGTGGCTGTACTAAGCTACATTCCCATCAACAATTTACAAGAATTCCCCTTTCTCCACATCTTTGCCAGCCCTCCTTATCATCTGACTTTTAGATAAAAGGTATTTTAACTAGGATGAAATGATATCTAATTACAGATTTTTAATTTGTTTGTAAGTTTTGTATATTCAGATCTTTTGATAGGTGTATACGTTTATGGAATACATGAGATGTTTTGATACAGGAGTGCAATGTGACATAATCACATCATGGAGAATTATTGTCGTTTTGATATGCACTTCTCTGATAATCAGAGATTTTGAGCACCTTTTCATATACCTGTGTGACATTTCTATGTCATGTTTTGAGAAATGTCTATTCAGATCTTTTGCCCTTTTTTAATGGGATTATTAGATTCTTTTCTATAGGTTGTGTGAACTCCGTATATATTCTGGTTATAAATTCCTTGTCATATGGGCTGTTTGAAAATATTTTCTCCCATTCTGTCTGTTGTTTTTTCACTTTGTTGATTGTTTTCTTTGCTGTACAGAAACTTCTTAACTTAATGTAATTCAATTTGTCTGTTTTTGCTTTGGTTGCATGTTCTTTGGAAGTATTACTCCAAAAATTTTGCCCTTTACAATGTCCTGGAAAGTGTCCGCACTGTTTTCTTTTAGTTGTTTCATAATTTGAGGTACTAGATTTAAGTCTTCAAACCATTTTTATTTGATTTTTGTGTATTTTGAGAGAGAGGGAGGTCTAGTTGTTTAAAGTATGTACTTTAGGTTCAGAGGGTACATGAAAAGTTTTGCTCCATGGGTAAATTGTGTGTCATTGAGGCTCGGCATATCAATGATTTTACTGCCAAGGTCATGAGTAAATACCAACAGGTAGCCTTCCAAACCATGCTCCCCTCCCCACGTTTCCCCTCAGAAGTTCCCAGAGGCTATTGTTTCCTTTTTCCTGTTCATGTGTATTCAATATTTAGCTCCCACTTACAAGTGAGAAAATGCAATATTGATGTCTGTTCCTGTATTAGTTCGCTTAGAATAATGGTTTCCAGCTGCGTCCGTGTTGCTGTAAATGGCATAATTTTATTCTTTTATATGGCTGTGTAGTATTTGATGGTGTATATATACCACATTTTCTATATCCATTCCACTGTTGATGGGTATCTTGGTTGATTACATGTTTTTAGTCTTATGAATAGTACTGTGATGAACATATTACTGCATATATCTTTTTGGTAGAGTGATTTATTTTTCCTTCCCTATACACCCAATAGTGGGACTGCTGAACGAAATGATATTTCAGTTTTTTTGTTAAAGTAATTTATTTATTATTATTACACTTTAAGTTCTAGGGTACATGTGCATAACGTGCAGGTTTGTTACATATGTATACTTGTGCCATGTTGCTGTGCTGCACCCATCAACTCGTCAGCACCCATCAACTCGTCATTTACATCAGGTATAACTCCCAATGCAATCCCTCCCCCCTCCCCCCTCCCCATGATAGGCCCCGGTGTGTGATGTTCCCCTTCCCGAGTCCAAGTGATCTCATTGTTCAGTTCCCACCTATGAGTGAGAACATGCGGTGTTGGGTTTTCTGTTCTTGTGATAGTTTGCTAAGAATGATGGTTTCCAGCTGCATCCATGTCCCTACAAAGGACACAAACTCATCCTTTTTTATGGCTGCATAGTATTCCATGGTGTATATGTGCCACATTTTCTTAATCCAATCTGTCACTGATGGACATTTGGGTTGATTCCAAGTCTTTGCTATTGTGAATAGTGCCGCAATAAACATACGTGTGCATGTGTCTTTATAGCAGCATAATTTATAATCCTTTGGGTATATACCCAGTAATGGGATGGCTGGGTCATATGGTACATCTAGTTCTAGATCCTTGAGGAATCGCCATACTGTTTTCCATAATGGTTGAACTAGTTTACAATCCCACCAACAGTGTAAAAGTGTTCCTATTTCTCCACATCCTCTCCAGCACCTGTTGTTTCCTGACTTTTTAATGATCGCCATTCTAACTGGTGTGAGATGGTATCTCATTGTGGTTTTGATTTGCATTTCTCTGATGGCCAGTGATGATGAGCATTTTTTCATGTGTCTGTTGGCTGTATGAATGTCTTCTTTTGAGAAATGTCTGTTCATATCCTTTGCCCACTTTTTGATGGGGTTGTTTTTTTTTTCTTGTAAATTTGTTTGAGTTCTTTGTAGGTTCTGGATATTAGCCCTTTGTCAGATGAGTAGATTGCAAAAATTTTCTCCCATTCTGTAGGTTGCCTGTTCACTCTGATGGTAGTTTCTTTTGCTGTGCAGAAGCTCTTTAGTTTAATGAGATCCCATTTGTCAATTTTGGCTTTTGCTGCCGTTGCTTTTGGTGTTTTAGACATGAAGTCTTTGCCCATGCCTATGTCCTGAATGGTACTACCTAGGTTTTCCTCTAGGATTTTTATGGTATTAGGTCTAACATTTAAGTCTCTAATCCATCTTGAATTAATTTTCGTATAAGGAGTAAGGAAAGGATCCAGTTTCAACTTTCTACTTATGGCAAGCCAATTTTCCCAGCACCATTTATTAAATAGGGAATCCTTTCCCCATTTCTTGTTTTTGTCAGGTTTGTCAAAGATCAGTTGGCTGTAGATGTGTGGTATTATTTCTGAGGACTCTGTTCTGTTCCATTGGTCTAGATCTCTGTTTTGGTATCAGTACCATGCTGTTTTGGTTACTGTAGCCTTGTAGTATAGTTTGAAGTCGGATAGCGTGATGCCTCCAGCTTCGTTCTTTTGACTTAGGATTGTCTTGGAGATGCAGGCTCTTTTTTGGTTCCATATGAACTTTAAAGCAGTTTTTTCCAATTCTGTGAAGAAACTCATTGGTAGCTTGATGGGGATGGCATTGAATCTATAAATTACCTTGGGCAGTATGGCCATTTTCACGATATTGATTCTTCCTATCCATGAGCATGGTATGTTCTTCCATTTGTTTGTGTCCTCTTTTATTTCACTGAGCAGTGGTTTGTAGTTCTCCTTGAAGAGGTCCTTTACATCCCTTGTAAGTTGGATTCCTAGGTATTTGATTCTCTTTGAAGCAATTGTGAATGGAAGTTCATTCCTGATTTGGCTCTCTGTTTGTCTGTTACTGGTGTATAAGAATGCTTGTGATTTTTGCACATTAATTTTGTATCCTGAGACTTTGCTGAAGTTGCTTATCAGCTTAAGGAGATTTTGGGCTGAGACAATGGGGTTTTCTAAATATACAATCATGTCATCTGCAAACAGGGACAGTTTGACTTCTTCTTTTCCTAACTGAATACCCTTGATTTCTTTCTCTTGCCTGATTGCCCTAGCCAGAACTTCCAACACTATGTTGAATAGGAGTGGTGAGAGAGGGCATCCCTGTCTTGTGCCAGTTTTCAAAGGGAATTTTTCCAGTTTTTGCCCATTCAGTATGATATTGGCTGTGGGTTTGTCATAAATAGCTCTTATTATTTTGAGGTACGTTCCATCAATACCGAATTTATTGAGCGTTTTTAGCATGAAGGGCTGTTGAATTTTGTCAAAAGCCTTTTCTGCATCAATTGAGATAATCATGTGGTTCTTGTCTTTGGTTCTGTTTATATGCTGGATTATGTTTATTGATTTGCGAATGTTGAACCAGCCTTGCATCCCAGGGATGAAGCCCACTTGATCATGGTGGATAAGCTTTTTGATGTGTTGCTGAATCCGGTTTGCCAGTATTTTATTGAGGATTTTTGCATCGATGTTCATCAGGGATATTGGTCTAAAATTCTCTTTTTTTGTTGTGTCTCTGCCAGGCTTTGGTATCAGGATGATGTTGGCCTCATAAAATGAGTTAGGGAGGATTCCCTCTTTTTCTATTGATTGGAATAGTTTCAGAAGGAATGGTACCAACTCCTCCTTGTACCTCTGGTAGAATTCAGCTGTGAATCCATCTGGTCCTGGACTTTTTTTGGTTGGTAGGCTATTAATTATTGCCTCAATTTCAGAGCCTGCTATTGGTCTATTCAGGGATTCAACTTCTTCCTGGTTTAGTCTTGGAAGAGTGTAAGTGTCCAGGAAATTATCCATTTCTTCTAGATTTTCCAGTTTATTTGCGTAGAGGTGTTTATAGTATTCTCTGATGGTAGTTTGTATTTCTGTGGGGTCGGTGGTGATATCCCCTTTATCATTTTTAATTGCGTCGATTTGATTCCTCTCTCTTTTCTTCTTTATTAGTCTTGCTAGTGGTCTGTCAATTTTGTTGATCTTTTCAAAAAACCAACTCCTGGATTCATTGATTTTTTGGAGAGTTTTTTGTGTCTCTATCTCTTTCAGTTCTGCTCTGATCTTAGTTATTTCTAGCCTTCTGCTAGCTTTCGAATGTGTTTGCTCTTGCTTCTCTAGTTCTTTTAATTGTGATGTTAGAGTGTCAATTTTAGATCTTTCCTGCTTTCTCTTGTGGGCATTTAGTGCTATAAATTTCCCTCTACACACTGCTTTAAATGTGTCCCAGAGATGCTGGTATGTTGTATCTTTGTTCTCATTGGTTTCAAAGAACATCTTTATTTCTGCCTTCATTTCGTTATGTACCCAGTAGTCATTCAGGAGCAGGTTGTTCAGTTTCCATGTAGTTGAGCGGTTTGGATTGAGTTTCTTAGTCCTGAGTTCTAGTTTGATTGCACTGTGGTCTGAGAGACAGTTTGTTATAATTTCTGTTCTTGTACATTTGCTGAGGAGTGCTTTACTTCCAATTACGTGGTCGATTTTGGAGTAAGTACGATGTGGTGCTGAGAAGAATGTATATTCTGTTGATTTTGGGTGGAGAGTTCTATAGATGTCTATTAGGTCTGCTTGCTGCAGAGATGAGTTCAATTCCTGGATATCCTTGTTAACTTTCTGTCTCGTTGATCTGTCTAATGTTGACAGTGGAGTGTTGAAGTCTCCCATTATTATTGTATGGGAGTCTAAGTCTCTTTGTAAGTCTCTAAGGACTTGCTTTATGAATCTGGGTGCTCCTGTATTGGGTGCATATATATTTAGGATAGTTAGCTCTTCCTGTTGAATTGATCCCTTTACCATTATGTAATGGCCTTCTTTGTCTCTTTTGATCTTTGATGGTTTAAAGTCTGTTTTATCAGAGACTAGTATTGCAACCCCCGCTTTTTTTTGTTCTCCATTTGCTTGGTAAATCTTCCTCCATCCCTTTATTTTGAGCCTATGTATGTCTCTGCGTGTGAGATGGGTCTCCTGAATACAGCAGACTGATGGGTCTTGACTCTTTATCCAGTTTGCCAGTCTGTGTCTTTTAATTGGAGCATTTAGTCCATTTACATTTAAGGTTAAGATTGTTATGTGTGAACTTGATCCTGCCATTATGATATTCACTGGTTATTTTGCTCGTTAGTTGATGCAGTTTCTTCCTAGCCTCGATGGTCTTTACATTTTGGCATGTTTTTGCAATGGCTGGTGCCGGTTGTTCCTTTCCATGTTGAGTGCTTCCTTCAGGGTCTCTTGTAAGGCAGGCCTAGTGGTGACAAAATCTCTAAGCATTTGCTTATCTGTAAAGGATTTTATTTCTCCTTCACTTATGAAACTTAGTTTGGCTGGATGTGAAATTCTGGGTTAAAAATTCTTTTCTTTAAGAATGTTGAATATTGGCCCCCACTCTCTTCTGGCTTGGAGAGTTTCTGCCGAGAGGTCTGCTGTTAGTCTGATGGGCTTCCCTTTGTGGGTAACCCGACCTTTCTCTCTGGCTGCCCTTAAGATTTTTTCCTTCATTTCAACTTTGGTGAATCTGGCAATTATGTGTCTTGGAGTTGCTCTTCTCGAGGAGTATCTTTGTGGCATTCTCTGTATTTCCTGGATTTGAATGTTGGCCTGCCCTACTAGGTTGGGGAAGTTCTCCTGGATGATATCCTGAAGAGTGTTTTCCAACTTGGTTCCATCTTCCCCCTCACTTTCAGGTACCCCAATCAGACGTAGATTTGGTCTTTTTACATAATCCCATACTTCTTGCAGGCTTTGTTCATCTCTTTTTCTTCTTTTTTCTTTTGGTTTCTCTTCTCGCTTCATTTCCTTCATTTGATCCTCAATTGCTGATACTCTTTCTTCCAGTTGATCGAGTCGGTTACTGAAGCTTGTGCATTTGTCACATATTTCTCGTGTCATGATTTTCATCTCTTTCATTTCGTTTATGACCTTCTCTGCATTAATTACTCTAGCCATCAATTCTTCCACTTTTTTTTCAAGATTTTTAGTTTCTTTGTGCTGGGTACGTAATTCCTCCTTTAGCTCTGAGAAGTTTGATGGACTGAAGCCTTCTTCTCTCATCTCGTCAAAGTCATTCTCCGTCCAGCTTTGATCCGTTGCTGGCAATGAGCTGCGCTCCTTTGCCGGGGGAGATGCGCTCTTATTTTTTGAATTTCCAGCTTTTCTGCCCTGCTTTTTCCCCATCTTTGTGGTTTTATCTGCCTCTGGTCTTTGATGATGGTGATGTACTGATGGGGTTTTGGTGTAGGTGTCCTTCCTGTTTGATAGTTTTCCTTCTAACAGTCAGGACCCTCAGCTGTAGGTCTGTTGGAGATTGCTTGAGGTCCACTCCAGACCCTGTTTGCCTCAGTTGAAAATGCAGAAATCACCGGTCTTCTGTGTCACTCGCGCTGGGAGTTGGGGACTGGAGCTCTTCCTATTCGGCCATCTTGCTCCACCCCCCCGATATTTCAGTTTTAAGTTCTGTGAGACATCTCCATACTGCTTTCCACAGTAGCTAAACATTAATGGATGTTGAATTTTGTCAAAGGCTTTTTTTGCATCTATTGAGATGATCATGTGGGTTTTGTTGTTAATTCTGTTTTTGTAGTGAATCACACTTATTGGTTTATGTACATGTAAGCAACCTTGCATCCCAGCAAAAAAGCCTACTTGATTATGGTGAAATAGCTGTTTGATGTACTGCTGGATTTGGTTTGCTTGTATTTCATCGAGGATTTTTGCATCTATGTCCATTAGGGATATTGTTCTGAAGCATGTGTGTGTGCGCATGCGTGTATGCACCCGTGTGCATGCACGGTACGTCTGCTGCAGAACTTTGGTATCATATAATGTGTTAGGGAGGAGTCCTTTCTCTTCCATTTTTTGTAATAGTTTTAGAAGAATTGGCACCTACACTTTACATATCTGCTAAAATTTGGCTGTGAATCCATTTGGTCCAGGGCTTGTTTTGGTTGGATGCATTCTATAACTGATTCAATTTTGGAACTTGTTATTTGTCTATTCAGGAATTTAAGTTTTTCCTGGTTGAATACTGGGAGACTTTGTGTTTCCATAAATTTATTCATTTTTTCTATGCTTTCTAGTTTGTGTACATAGAGGTTTTCACAGTAGTCCCTGAGGATTTTCTGTATTTCTGTGGGGTCAATTGTAATGTCAACTTTGTCATTTCTGATTATGTTTATTTGGATCTTCTATATTTTTTTCTTTATTAATCTAGCTAGCAGTCTATCAATCTTGTTTAATCTGTTGAAGAACCAACTTTTAGTTTCATTGATTTTCTTCTGATGTGAATTTTCATGTCTCAGTTTTGTCCAGCTCAGCTCAGATTTTTATTTTTCCTTTTCTTCTGCTAGCTTGGGATTTTATTTGCTCTTGCTTATCTTGTTACTCTAGGTGCAACAATAGATTGTTAGTTTGAGACCTTTTTAACTTCTTTGATGTAGGCAATCAGCACTACAAACTTTCCTCTTAACACTGTTTTAACTGTGTCTCAAATATTCTGGTATGTTGTGATTCTTTTTTATTAGTTTAAAATAGTTTTATTATTTTTTAAAAAATTATTGTTTGAATAAAAGTCATTCAGTGAGGAGGATGTTTAGCTTTCATGTAATTGTATGGTGTTGACATTTTCAGTAGTGGTTTTCATTTTTATCCAATTATGTTCCCAAAGTGTGATTATTGTAATCTTGTACTTTGTATAGGAAGACAAAAAACAAAACTATGAAAAATAATAACTGGCTGGGTATTATGGTTCATACTTGTAATCTAGCACTTTGGGAGGTTGAGGTGGGTGGATCACTTGAGCCCAGGAGTTCAAGACCAGCCTGTGCAATATGGTGAAACCCCGTGTCTACTAAAACTACAAAAATTGGCCTGACATAGTGGCACATGCCTGTAGTCTCAGCTATTCAGGATGCTGAGGTGGTAGGACCATGTGAGCCTAGGAAGTTGAGGCTACAGTGAACCCTGATGGCATCACTGTGCTCTAACCTGTGCAATGGAGGTGAGACCCTATTTCAATAATAATAATATTAATAACTACAGAAACTTTTAAAATCATAGTACAATAAGATAAATAGAAACAATAAAATGTTAAAAAGCAGAGGAGATGATGTTAAAGTTTAGAGTATTTATTCGCTTCCTCTTTGCTTGTTTGTTTCTGCGGAGTGGACAGCAGTTTAAAATAATGGATTATAATATAGTATTTGTAAGCCTCATGGTAATCTCAAACCAAAAACATATAACATGTACACAAAATATATAAAGCAAAATATTAAAACATATTGGTAGAGAAAATCAGTTTTTAAAAAGAAAAACAAGAAGGAAGGAATGCCACAAAACAAGGAGTAAACAAATAACAAAATGGCAGGAGTAAGTCCTTACTTATCAATAATAATATAGACTGTAAATGAACTCAACTCTGCAACAAAGAGACACAGACTGGCTGAATGGATGAAAAAACAAGACACAGTAATATGTTGCCTACAAGAACCATACATGACATATAAAGACCCACATAGACTTAAAATAAAAGAATGACAAAGATATTACATGCGAAAATAAACCAAAAGCAAGCAGGAGTAGCTATACTTATACAAAATACATGTCCAGACAAAAACTGTAAAAAGATACAAGGAAGGTCATTATATAATGATAAAGGAATCAATTTAGCAAGAGGATGTAATATGGTAAATATAAATGCACCCAACAGTGCAACAAGCAAATACATAAAGCAAATATTATCAGAGCTAAAGAGAGAGACAGTGATACCCTAAGAGAATAAGACTTGGAGGTTTCAACCACTGTTTTCAGCATTGGACAGATTATCCAGAAAAAAAATCGACAAAGAAACAGACTTAATCTACACTCTAGACCAACTAAAACTAATAGATACTTAAAGAACATTTCATCCATTGGCTGCAAAATACGCATTTTTCTCCTCAGCAAATAAATCACTCTCAAGGATAGACCATATGTTATTACATAAAACATATGTCAAAATTGTTTAAAAATTGAAATTATATCAAGTATCTTCTCTGCCCACAATGAAATAAACTAAGAAATGAATAGCAGCTGGAACTTTCAAAAGTATAAAATACATAGAATTATTAACAATATGCTCCTGAATGACAACTGGGTCCATGAAGAAATTAATAACGATATTAAAATTTTTTTGAAACAAATGAATATGGAAACACAATGTACAAAAACTTATAGGATACAACAAAAGTAGTACTAAGAGGAAGTTGATAGCAATAAGCTCTCCCATCCATAAGCACAAAGTTTCTTTCACCATGCCATATGGCACTAATAAGGGATGGAAGAGTGGTGGTGTATGCAAGCCACGACTGTCTTTTCTACCCTCTTTATTGCCTCTTTTCTTGATATGATGTTAAAATAAAGTACCATGATCACTTACCTACTTTTTGGTTATTATGACAAATCTCCATATTGTTTTCCATAGAGTTTGTACTAATTGACATTCCCACAAGCCGTGTATAAGTGTTCACTTTTCATCACATCCACACAGCATCTATTGTGTCATCAGTTTGACTTCCTCTTTTCCAATTTGAATGGTCTTTATTTTCTTATCATGCAAGATTGCTCTGGATAGGTCATTCAATATTGTGTTGAATGTAAGTGGTGAAAGTTGGCATCTCTGTCTTGTTCCAGTATGTGTGGGGATGATTTTAACTTTCTCCCATTTAGTAGGATGTTGGCTGTATGTTTGTCATATATGGCTTTTGTTATTTTGAGATGTTTTCCTTCTATACCTAGTTTGTTGAGAGTTTTATCATATACTCATGCTGAATTTTATCTAACGCTATTTCTACATCTATTGAGATTATATATATATATGTATGTGTATATATATATATATGTTTTGCTTTGAATTCTTTTTATGTAATGAATCACATTTATTGACTTGCATATGTTGAACCACCCCTGCATTCTCGGGATAAAACCCATGTGATCATGGTGAATTTTTTTTTTTTTAATTTATTTTTCTTGTGCTGATGGATTAAGTTTCCTAGTATCTTGTTCGGGACTTTTTCACCTTTATTTATCTGGGATATTAGTCTGTAGTTTTTGTTTTTATTATGTTATTTCTGAGATTTGGTATCAGGGTGAGACTGGCTTCATAGAGTGAGTTAGGGAGAATTTCTTCTTTCTCAATCTTTTGAAATTGTTCCAGTATAATTGATACCAATTTATATTTGAATGTCTGGTAGAATTTGTCTGTGAATCTGTATGGCCCCATGTTTTTCTTTTTTTAATTATTGATTCCATCTCACTGTTTGCTATGATTTCTATTACTTCCTGATTCAAGCTATGGAGTTCTATGCTTCCAGGAATTTATTCATTTCCTCCAAATTTTCTAGATTGTTTGCATAGAGGTGTTCGCAGTGGTTTCAAATGATCTTCTGTATTTTAATGGTGGAAGTTGTAATTTGCCCATTTTCATTTATAATCAATCTTTCTTGAATCTTCTGTCTTCATTTTTTGGTTAATCTCGCTAGTGGCCTGCCAATTTGTTAATCTTTTCAAAGAGCCAGCATTTTGTTGCATTGGTCTTTTGTGTTGTGGGTTTGCAATTTCATTTAGTTATGCTCTGATCTTTGTTATTTCTTTTCTTTTCTTTTCTTTTCTCTTTCTTTCTTTTTCTTTATTTTTCTTCTTTTTTCTACCTTTGAGTTTGTTTTTTCTCAAATAAAGATTTTTTTTTTTTTTTTGAGGCAGAGTATTGCTCTGTTGCCCAAGCTGGAATACAATAGTATGATCTCAGCTCACTGCAACCTCTGCCTCATGGGGTTCAAGTGATTCTCCTGCCTTAGCCTCCCAGCAGCTGTGGTTACAAGCATGCACCACCATGCCTGGCTAATTTTTGTATTTTTAGTAGAGACAGGGTTTTGCCATATTGGCCAGGCTTGTCTCAAACTTGGCCTCAATTGATATACCTGCCAAGGCTTCCCAAAGTGCTAGGATTACAGGTGTGAGCCACCATGCACAGCTTCTGATTGTTTAATTTCCACTTATTTGTACAGTTTTGATGGTTACTTTTGAAATTGATTTCTGGTTTTATTCCACTATAGTCTCAGAATATACTTGATATTTGTTCAGTTTTTAAAAATTTATTATGACTTATTTTGTGAACTATCATTTGGTCTGTTTCATAGAATTTTCTGTGTAATAATGGGAAGCCAGGTTAATTTTTGTTAGATCCATTTGTTTCGAGAGTGCAACTTAAGTTCAGTGTTTCTTTGTTGACTTTCTGCCTCAGTGATCTGTCTAGTGGTGTTAGTGAAGTGTTGAAGTCCTCCGCTGTTATTATTTTGCCGTCTATCTCTTTTTTAGGTCTACCAGTAATTGCTTTATGAATTTTTTTTTTTTTTTTTGAGACGGAGTCTCGCTCTGTCGCCCAGGCTGGAGTGCAGTGGCGCCATCTGGGCTCACTGCAAGCTCCGCCTCCCGGGTTCACGCCATTCTCCTGCCTCAGCCTCCCGAGTAGCTGGGACTACAGGCGCCCACCACCTAGCCCGGCTAGTTTTTTGTATTTTTTTTAGTAGAGACGGGGTTTCACCGTGTTAGCCAGGATGGTCTCGATCTCCTGACCTCGTGATTCGCCCGTCTCGGCCTCCCAAAGTGCTGGGATTACAGGCTTGAGCCACCGCGCCCAGCCCAGAAGACTTTTTAGGGGGAAGGGAGGGAGCTGCCACAGCCTCTCTTCCAGGCCTGCTGCACAGCAATCCACCTTCCAGTCACTTTCTTTACCCAGTGTTTCAGTTGTGATTTTCCATGTAGAGAGGGATTTTGACTCTACCTATTGTGCAAGCATGAACCTGGAGTGCACTCTTCCTGTGGGAATGCAGTCACCATGAAATGTTCCAGAAAGGCTGTCGGCAGATGCACCCATGCTTAGCTCCCATCTGAGAAGCCCCAACTATGTCTGTAGTACTGGGTGAGGGGGAAAATTAGTACCCTTCTCCAAGACCCTTCATGAGCACCAGGGCTGCCTGACAATTGGGTTAGACTTGCAAACTTTCTCCACTGAGCCCAGCATTGCATCTGTGCCTATGGGAAGAAACTATCCACAAGTGGAAAGTTCAGGGACTCAAGGATCACAGTCTGCTCTCTTTTGTCCCGCTGGCTTTTCCCTTAATGTGATACACATCTTCTTTTCCTAGGAGTAGCAATCCTGAGGGCAAGACTACTGTGAATGTTGCTGCTCCTCTGGGTGTAGCTACCCAGTGGAGCTGCCACACTGCAGGCTGGTTTGGGAGAATGTCTGCAAGGGATCTAGTTATTTAGCCTGTCCTCTAGTCTCCTAGAATGGGTACCAGCAGCAGTTCTGTTGAGGCTGGGAGGGGAGTGATGTAGACTCTGTGAGATTTCCTTGGTTATAAATAGCCTTACTGTGTTAGCTTTCTTAAATGCCAGCTTCAGTAATAATGTACTGGGCACATGGCCAAACTCAAGACCTCCTGGTTATCCAGTATGATGCAGCCATTCTGATAGCTGAGGTCTTGACAAACTTTTCTGGCTCTTGAGTGCTGTGTTACTGTGCCCACAGTTGCAATGGGCTGTGCTGCTTGGCCTTCAGCCAGGAGGTGGTGCAGAGGAGTTCCAGCTGCAATGGTAGTGTTGGGATCTGTGTTTGCCTTACAAGGGAAGGACTCCAGTGTTTTAGGCAATGGCTGGAAGCCACGGAGTTCCCAAAAGTCTTTGACCATTGTGTTATGCTACTAGGGTGTGGGGAGGGAAAAAGCCAAGTTGGGGCTGAGTCAGGCAAGTCCACATTCTGGTTCCCTATGTTTGGGTACAAACAGCAGCCCCAATAAGAATCAGATGGAAGTTCCCTGGCCACTGGAGTAATGTTCTAGGTTAGAATGCAGCTGTCTCTGCTCCACAAAAGAATCCACACGGGGAGCAGAGAGCAGCAGGTGACAGTAAGACCCATTTAACTTCCATGCACATATTAAGGCAGGTTCCACATCCGCATTATTTTGCTGGCAGCAGCTAGCTGGGAAACAGGAAGCCTTCGCTTAGAACTCAAAACTGCCTCAGGTCATAAAGCCTTCTCCACCAAGTCAGAAACAATGTGTTTCAGGTCATGCCCCTCCCAGTCCAACCAGGAAGCAAGGGCACTCAGCTTCTGCTCCCATTAGTCCCTTGGGTCTGGCCAAGGGGATTTATCCCCACTCAAGAATATATCACATAATTCAACTGAGAACTTCTCTCAACCTGTGACCACAGCCTGATTTAGCTGGTAGACTTCCACAGGGTCCCCTATGAGGTAAGATCAGGAGTGGCTTTTCTCCATCACCACTGGAATCTTGGAGTACATGCAAAGCATGTCCTGATGCTGCTCCGTATACTTCACACTGCTCAGTGAATCAGCTCTAGTACTGGGTAGGATTAAAGCATTACCCCATGGCCTGGATTGGCTGGCCTCCCTGCGAGATCGTGTGTCGTGGAGGGAGTCTCCCTTTGACACTCTGGAAACTCATAGTTTTCTGCATGGTTCATGGTGTATGCTCCTGCCTGCTGCTTTTTGCAAAGGATCTGTGGTTTCTTTCAGTTTTTCTGTTAAGTTCTTGTGTTGCTTCTTGAAAAAAAAGTTCACAACATATATCTCCACACACCATTTTGTCTTCCCAAGTGGGAGAGGCATGCTAATAATATCTCCAATCCATTGTCTTGGAAATAAAATCTCCTTTGTGTTTTTAAGAAGATGTGGATGTCCAACAGCTATGTATCAAGATTATTGGCTAGGATAAACCTTGGTAATACATTGAACTGGATTTTTTTTAAAACACATTTATTGGGAAGTATAACACATATAAGGAAAACTATATAAAATATTTGTAGAGTTTAGCAGTTGATTATAAAGTGAACATCCAGTAACCATAACTAAGTTCAGGAAATAGAGCATCTTTTTTATCACAAACTTTTTTATCTCCCTTAAGGATAAATAGACTTCTGTTTCTTGGTGAAAATTGCTTCTTTACATTCTTTATAGTTTTGCTACTGATTCACACATCCTTAAACACTATTCTTACAATTCCCTGTATTAAGATAAAATCTTCAACAAGTTAAATGAAGCAGAACTTATTTGAGCAAAGAACAATTCATAAATTGGGCATCACTTTGAACCAGGAGAGGTTCAGAGAATGCCCAACAACATGGGCAAGCAGTATTTATAGACATAAAAAGGAGGTCACATACAGAAACAAATTGATTGATTACAACTTGGCATTTGCCTTATTTGAGCACAATGTAAGGAGGTCTTTGACTTTTATGTACATGATGTGATCAGTTGGTAGCCTGTGATTGGCTGAAGCTTGGCTGTTATGATTGGCTGAGACTCAGCTAGTCCTTACTGGAATATATCCTTAAATTCGGATGCAGTTTGTTTATATACTACGTTAGGTTGCAGTCTGCTACGTAGGAGCTCAAAGTACCTAGGGAATCTTGGACCAAAATTAATCTACTTTAATACATGTTTTTGGCAAGTGTTGTAAACTTTTGACACATTTGACAAGCCTCCCAAAGTCCAATTTCAACTACAAAATTAAGTCTTTTGTTTTTTAAATCGTTAACTTCAGAATGTTACAGAGGGCATCTGCAATATCAAATAGAGAGATAAAAAGCAATATTTGATATGTTAAATTACTTGGAAAGCATTGTCAAATAAGAAATGATGTTCAACTTTCTTTGGGATGTATTGTATTGAATATGCTATTAATATGTGTTCCAAAATTGTATGTGATTCCTGAAATTATGATATCTGGGTACATGTTATCAGTTGTAATTATGGTTATTATTTTAAATTTTTGTAGGCCACAAAATTACAAAATTTTCTTGGCATTTGTGTCTTTATGCTTAAGTTCTTTCCATAGTTAGTTGCTTAATTCTGATGCATTTTTTGAAAACATCACAAACAAGTAAAATCTTAGAGTATTGTGTTTTCAGGGAGGTTCATGAAAGGATGGAAAGAACCCTGACAAGTGCTCTTGAATACAAGGTTCTGATAACTTTAGAATTATATCATTTGGACTGAGTAATAATTCCCCTAACTCCAATAAAAAGACTGACTGGTTGATAATACTGCTAACCCCAGCAGAACAAAAATTAATTGAAGACCAAGTAAATACTTTGCTAGATTTTTATGCTAAGTCTACCAGTACCAAAAATGTTTAGACATTTATTTTTAATAAACTTCATGATCCAAGTCAAATTATCCGTGATAACCCATCTGATAAATAGTGTGCACCTAAATTGGAGAAGCAAAATTTGTATTTAAGATATAAGTCCAATATTAAGTGTGGACTCACAGAGAAACTGGGTGACTCTGTGTGGTCTTTCTTGAGTCCTTAAAGCTTTCATTATTAAAAGCTCTGTATTCCACAACTCATTATGAAAGAAATAAGATGATTCAAATTAAATATATATATTTTTAGAAGTTGCTATATATATGTGTGTGTGTGTGCATATATATATACACATATATATACACACATATGTGTATGTGTGTGTCTCTGTGTGTGTGTGTGTGTATATATATATATAGAGAGAGAGAGAGAGAGAGATAGAGAGACAGAGAGAGAGAGAGAGAGACTTCTAAATTGCTAAAGTGGTTTTTGACCTTTGTTTGGTTTGTCAAACCCATAATCCTGGGAAGACAATCAAACTTCAGGTACAGCTCTGATAGCTGATGGGCCATCCAAGCATTTATAGAGGGATTTCTTACCATTGTCATTTTCAATCCATGTTTTATGTTTATGTAAAAGCTTTCCCTCTTATAATGATAGCTGAAACAGTATTAGGAAACATGTTTTCCTCATGGGATGTTCTTGAAGAAATCTCTAGTGATATAAGTAGATATTGTTTCACTAGAAAAGTTGTAAAACAGTTAAATAAGGTATTGCAGATATGATAGCATTAAGCAAAGTTAACTGAATTGACTGGATTGCCTTCATCAAAGGTATTGTAGATTAATGACAGATTCACTTCCTGTGGAAAAATAAGTGGATCTCTTGTAAAATAGTCGCTGGAAGGCCTATGTACCTAATAGTAGAAACTTACGTATCTTCTGCTTCTAAGCTCTGATATGACTAAATGCTACCAGGTGTTGGGGTCCGCGTGTTTCCTAAACAAAGGAATGAACACACAAGACAACACAAGACAAGACAAACATGGCGGCCGCCTCGAATGGTGCACTCCGCTTTATTTTATACAGTCATTTGTGGAATGTTGCCAAGTCACAAGACACATTGTTGTTTTTCTGTCCTTTCCCTGACTTTCTGGATTTTCAAGATGTTTACATATGAACAGGCCCCCAACGCCCTGCTTCATTTGTGAGAGCAGGACTTATGGGGAATGCCCTGCTTCGTTTGTGAGAGCAGGACTTATCGGGAACACCCTGTTTGTGAGCACGTAGTCCCCTACATTTCCCCTTTCCTTATTTACAAGTTTGAATTTGTTTTAAAACCATCATTACATGTTGGACTCACTGGGATTCGGTGTTTGCCCTTCCGCACCATCTCCAGCAGACTGTGAAAAATGACAAAGGCAAGAACAACAATCAATACATTACTGGAAACAGAGGTCAGCAAAGTTTTTACAGGACTCATAGGGTTCAAAGACGTCAAACATTGTGCAATACCAGTCATCAAATCTGCACCAGTCAGCAACGGTAACTGATTGCGAAATGTTTCAGAAATGTTCTGTGTTAATTCTTGTATTTCTAGGGAAAGATTATTATGACCAATTAAAAGTCTCTTTATCTCAGTCCAGTTATGTACAGTGCTGTTTAAAGGAACAGGAGTAATACAAAATTGGGTAGTGTTTCAATCACATTTCAACAAAGCTCAGGTATTCAACACTGTTAGCTGATCTCCCAACCAAGAAACCACTTGCTCCAGATTATTCACTCGTTCAGTCAAATGTGCATCTATGTCTCGTTGCTGCTGCCACAACAAATGTGATTGTTCATGCCATTGTTGCACAAATTCTGCATTTTGTATACTCCGGTGTAGAGCTAATCCAGCAACAGTGACGGTGGAAGCAATTGCTACAAGTCCTATCACCGCGGTCACGACGATTCCAACTATCCTCTGACTGCGGTGGACAAGATCTTGCATAACCTTGTAAATTTGAGTAATCCCAGCAGATTCACTCCAAGTACGTGTTAAGTTTACAGGTAGCCAGGTTTCTTTTCTGGCTCTTAGTATATATAAATCGGAATGAGACTCATTCCAATTATTATTCCACCAAGTAGTATTTATACAACTTAAGAATGTACAATTGTTTATACAGTTAACTACCCCTGTATTATTATCCCATTTAAAAATTCCTGTCAACAACAAGTAAGGCTTTCTTACACATGCAATAACATATCTAGAACTATTTCAATGCAAAGATATATGGAAAGGGTTAGCAATATTAGTAAGATTTAAGGACATGTTTCCTGTGAAAGTGAACATTGGTTTACCAGCAGCTAGCAACTTCCAAATATGACCTTGTATTTGTGAGGTATTAGCCAAATGTGGCAAGGGGGTGATAGACCACCATCATGCCAAATAATAGTTTCATTGCCATCTGCAGAAATGCTGTGATTACCTTATGCCAACGCAGGTTGACATGGCTGAATTTAGTCTGAAAATCTCCATGTATACTCCAATCTGGAACAAGGTATTTATGACTCTTCCCTTTTACTTCTAACAACAATCGTGGCCCACTACTTCTACATCTAGTCCACTCTAGTTGGGAAACACCTCCGGACACATCAGGGATAGGGCATAAAGATAATGTACTTGGCAGAGTTTCATTAAGTACTGCAGTATGATTATACTTAAAACTTTGAGCAACAATAATCATAGTAAAGGCAGAGATATGACTATGGTTATAGCGAACAGCCCAAGCCTTATGAGAAAGATGCAGACAATGTGGACTACCCCCCCAAGACATATAGGTAGCCCTTCAACCCCAAATTGATATGAACTATTTACTGTGCCAGTGTTTAATTCAGGATCCTGGTTTAAAAAAGGCGATGGCATCCAAGCAGTATCATTAGTAAATACTGGGACTTCTCTGTCTCCCCAGGCCACACATTGATATAAGGGTGGAAAAGGAATATAAGCCCAGTATGTAAATTCTCCAGCTGTTACCTGACAATTTACTATGGCCAGCATAGCCAGGAATAAAGTCAGTGGGGTTTTGGGCTGCCCAGCTTGTTGAACAACCCCTTCAGCTTCTTAACTGTTTCAGTTGTCCCCATGTCGGGGGCTCCGCACGAGTTCCGAAGGTGAATGTTCTCTGAGCGCTCAGATTTAGCTGCTGGAATTCCTTCAGGAACTCTTTGGATCGGCTCCTCTTCGCCATGGCACTGTTTCAACCGTCGAGATGGAAACTACTTGTCTCCGGCACCTGTACGGACAAGAGCATAGCCTCAGCCCCATTGTAAAACTTTTCCTTTTAAATATTGTCCTTGTAATGAAGGATAATACACCAACTGATTACTGTTTTTTGGTTTTTCTAAAGGCTGTTGAAAATGTTTCACCACTGCAGACTGCTGTAATTGGCACCAATGGTTGAGAAAATGTAAAGTAAAAAGGGCTTTCAGAATTTGATGTTTTGGGGAATCTCGCCCATCTCCCCCTTTTAGTTTTAAAAGTTGTAATTTTAAGGTAGCATTGGCTCTTTCAATAATTGCTTGACCTTGACTGTTAAATGGAATACCAGTGGAATGATGAATATGGTATAAAGAGAGAAAGGCAGCCAATTTGCAAGAGCAATAAGCAGGGGCATTATCAGTTTTTAATTCAGCAGGGACTCCCATAACTGCAAAGCAAGTAAATGAGTAATAACAGAGTCAGCCTTTTCAGAGGGTAATGGCGTAGCCCACTGTAAATGTGACCACGTATCAATAGTGTGGAGAACGTATTTTAAATGACCAAAGGAAGGAACATAAGTTACATCCATTTGCCAAATGTGATTTTGTTGAATGCCTCGAGGATTAATATCTGGACTTAAAAAAGGTGCAATAATAGGAGCACAAGATTAGCAGGCTCTGACAATAGCTCGGGCTTGACGGCGTGTTATAGAAAATCACCGTTGTAATCCTAAACTATTAGTATGATGTAGGTGGTGCTCATCCTGAGCCCGCTGGACACTGCCAATAAGTAAAGAATCAATCTGACTATTGCCAAAAGATAAGGTCCTGGCAAAGCTGAATGAGAATAATTTTTATAGGGTCAGCACCAAGCAACTGACGAGCTCGATGTCATCCTTTAATAATTAATTCAGCCAATTTATCAATATATGGGTGAATTTTCTTAATGGCTTTATTAGCCAAAAACAGCCACTCCAGAATATTATTATCTTGGTGTAAAACGGCCATTGGTGGATGGGGAGTATGCAAAAGACACAATGAAAGTGGAAGATTGGGTGCAATATAATCAAGGTGAGCTTCACTAATTCTATTTTCTACAAATGACAATTCTTCTTCTGCGACAGGGGATAAAGTCCCCATAGGTTGAATACAAGTATTTACAGCTCTAAGATCAGTTAATAAGTGCCAGTTTCCTTTTTTTTTTTTTTTTTTTTTTTTTTTTTTGACAAGACAAACACAGGGGAATTCCATGCAGAAGTACTTGGTTCAATATGCCCCTCGGCCAATTGTTCCTTAACTAAATTCTTTAAAGCCTTAAGTTTTTTCTTTAGATAATGGCCACTGTTCCACCCAAACAGGAGTTGTAGTTTTAAAGCTTGAGGCTTGTGGACAGTGGCTAAGAGTTTAAAGGATTGTAGCCCATTTTGAACATCATATTTTTGGCAGCAGAAGAAATGAGGAATGCTTAAAAAGGCACCAAATTGTTGTAAATGATCATGGCCTCAAAGGTTAATATTAATGGGAACAATATAAAAGAACACTTTTCCTTGTTGTCCTTCAGGTCCTACACAGCTCAGGGGCTCGACACTTTGGTAGCCTATAGAAGCAGTACCTAGGCTGGATAGAGGAACCGATACTTGTTTCTTTTTCCAATGATAGGCCATTGAGCCAAACATTATTATATACATCCTCTCCTGTGTCGACTAATCCCTCAAAAAGTATCCCATTAGTTTGCAATGAACATAAAGGTTTTTGATCAGAAACTAAAGTTTCCCAGAAAACAGTTTTCCCAGTACTACCAAGACCTCCTTGACGAGACACACCTCTAGATAAGAAAGGAAAAAAAAGGCAATAAAAGCAATTGTGCAATACATTTCCTTGCCTCTGGGCGCATAAATTGTGAGACTTGTACCATAATAAGGATTTCATCAGTAAAATCAGGATCAATAATTCCTGGGACCACCATTAACCCCCGCATAGCGCTGCTGCTTCGACCTAGTAAAAGTCCTACATGTCCCTTTGGCAAAGGACCACACACTCCGGTAGCCAACTTATATATTCCTCCATTAGGAGATAAAGTATAAGGTTGGACAATAGCTAGGTCAGCAGCGGCACTCTGCTTAGTGGCAGCATAAAGCTGAGAAACTGGGGTAGGGTAAGATGTCTTTAAGGAGGACTCGAGGTCATTCCTTGATGTTGTAAGCCACTGCTCACTGGGTACTGGCGTAGGCCTGCATTGTAGTTGTTGGGGCCCCAAGCCTGCGGGCCCTGGTTCCCATTTCCTGAGAGGGATGACAATACATTCCCACTTTATAAGTTTTTGAACGGCATTCATTGGTCCAATGTTGACCCTTGCCACATTGTTTACACATATCAGATGGTAACCTTTTTTCTTTTAGAGCAGAAGAGCCTAATTTTTTCGGCATTCCTTCTTAAAATGACCGGGTTTCCCACATTGATAACATATACCTTGTTTAGAATTGCCTTTTAAAGCCTTAGAAAGTGCCCCAGCAAACAACTGAGCATTGTAAATAGCTCCTCCAACACCTGCACAAGCCCGAATGTATTCAGCTAAATCAGCTCCACTAGCTTTTAGAGGACGCAGCAATTTTTGGCACTCGGGATCAACACTCTCAAAAGCCAGAGTATCCAAAAGAATTTTAGCAGCAGGGCCTGAACCTACAGTCTTTAATACAGCATCTTGAAGACGTGCTACAAAATCTGGATACGGCTCAATGGCTCCTTGTAGGATCTTTACAAAAGGTAAAGAAGTTTTACCTGCTATTTCAACCTTAGTCCACGCTTTTATAAACAAGGCTTCAATCTAAGTGAGAGCAATATCATCTAGGCCTGCCTGAGCATTAAGAGTGGCCTATTGTCCTGAACCCGTAAGTTGCTCTTCAGTAAGTCCTGGGGGATTTCGGGTAGCATTTTTTCTAGCTTGTACTCTTGCTTCCTCCCACCACCAACTTTTTAATTGAAGCCATTGTGAACGATCAAGAACAGCCTGTCCCAACGTTTCCCAGTCAATAGAAATCATCATATGTTCTAAAGAGAAGGAATCAAGAAGGCCAAGAACAAACTGTGACTGAGGTCCATAATTAGCATTTCTTTCAAAAATTTAAATTGTAGGGCTGTAAAAGTCACATTCTGGCCACCGTTTGGGAACTCAGCATTGGGGCCTAAAGCAGCCCGTGTTATTGGGAATAAATCTAATTCCTTGAAATCATCCTTTTCCTTCTATTCCTTCTTTTCTCCTACAGGAGGAAGAGGCACAGAGAAAACCTGACCTGACATAGGCAAAGAGGTTGGAGGTGGAGGCAAAGGGAAATCCTTTTTCAAAGGAGATGGCGGAGAGATAGGAGAAACAGGAGCAGCGGTACCTGGCAATTTTAACATCTGTTGTAACATCTCTAAAATGCGCTGCAAATCAGAATTTCCTTCAGATGAAGGAGGCATTAGCTCTTTTTCCAATTCCTTGTCCTCAACAACCGGGGCGTAAATATGTCCCTCTCTAGGATCATTCCTCTCTAAAGCTTCAGATGCCTCACCTCCTGTGGCAGTATTGCCATGCTCTGAGTCAGTTTCAAGTAACTCTAATGCCTGAGTAATGGAACTACACAAAGTCCACAAAGTTAGAGGCATCGTTTGCCCCCGCTGATGAGCTCGATGCAGGGCTTTAACCACTTGTAACCATTCTTTTCGATTTAACTGCACTTTGTTTTGATATTGAAACCAACAACAATGTTGTTCAACATGGGCAAACAATTGCTCCAAAGTCTTATGTTCCTTAACTAACTTCTACTCCTATAGACATCAACAGTCCCTGGAGTAACCACAAATATTCAGAGACCAGAGAGGTGGAATTCCTCATAATTTTCCCGTGGGTCCCCCTTTCTTTATTTACCTGCCCGGGGTGTTCCCCCTCTGGTTCCTTGCTCTCGTGGAGCCACGGACCCCGCTCGCTGTGCCAGATGTTGGGGTCCGCGTGTTTCCTAAACAAAGGAATGAACACACAAGACAACACAAGACAAGACAAACATGGCGGCCGCCTCGAATGGCGCACTCCACTTTATTTTATACAGTCATTTGTGGAATGTTGCCAAGTCACAAGACACATTGTTGTTTTTCTGTCCTTTCCCTGACTTTCTGGATTTTCAAGATGTTTACATATGAACAGGCCCCCAACGCCCTGCTTCGTTTGCGAGAGCAGGACTTATGGGGAACGCCCTGCTTCGTTTGCGAGAGCAGGACTTATCGGGAACACCCTGTTTGTGAGCACGTAGTCCCCTACAACCAGGCTTTAATGCAATGTGCTAAAATGTATTTTCACCAGGTAAAGAAAACTTTTCATGTTCCACATTCGAACCATTCACAATCTGGAACCTGCATATTGGGTTTTCTGAGAATGACATCAGAGAAAGACAGACCTTGCCACCCACACTGCCACCAAATTTCAGGACCTTGAAACTTTGGGTTGGAATCTCACAACTCAGAAGGACCCTTCTCTGTATGTTGATTGGAGACCTTAAGGTAAAGGAACCCAGGGAAATTTCTCCCCAGAAGCAGATGGCATCCCAGACATGGACTGGTTTTATCCTCAGATTGCAGATCAATACTTCTCTGCTATCAGGAAACTCTTATTTCTCATTATTTTCCCTTGCTTATGCCTCAATGAACAATAGAACTGAAAATGAGGTCCCTTTTGTTCATTCATAAGGTATACTTTTATTTGTGCAGGATTTTTTAGCCAGCCTTATACGTGGACAACCATAGGCCTTGATAGCTAAAATATGAAGGGCCAATGTGGATGAGAAATGGTACCTTTGTTACTTCATAATCAGTCAGAAATATAACATTGGTCTACTCCTGTTAACCTACATCATAGATTAAAGAGAACATTGTCAGAAGGCTTTCAGTCTTCTGGATGGGCATCATGTGTTAGGCCTCCTTTTTCATGGTTTTGAGTAAATGAAACAATGATTAGAAATGTATCCCTCATAATAAGTTGTATAGCAGATTATACTGTAAAGGCTATGATCACACAATACATTTTAAATTCTGTTGCTAAACTTGTGCTAAATAATATAATTGCTCTAGTTTACTTACTGGCTAAACAGAGAAGTGGCTGTGCAGTTTTTAATAGTTCCAGTAGCACATGGAGGAATACATCAAGTATTTTAGAGGTTCAGTTATAGGGGATCAACCAACAGCCTGCTTGATTAAAAGAAGTGTATTCTATATAGTTCATTCTTTGATCTATTTGATTTTAGTTGATTTGGTTCATGGAGATTCTGGCTAGTGTACATGCTCCAAACTCTTGGTATTATCTTCCTGATAGTCATAACAGTAGTTTCCCTGGTGTGCTTTATTCTTGCAAAAGCTTTAAACACTTGCATGCAGCCATCTCTAGAATGTCAAGGTCTCTCTTTGACTGTAATGACATAAAATCAAAAGAAGAGATGTGACCATGAGGACACCATAACTCATCAGTGACGTGCTGAGGCCAGGAACCCAAAATGATAGTAACTGAGTGACGCTAAGGCTCTATGTTTTGGTTACACTCTCATCTAAATGAGAACCTTATCAAAAGTGAAGAATTTTTAAAGAAACTTATGGGAAGCCATTGTTTTGGACTGAGCTCATGTACTAGGCCCCAGCAGACTAAACCAAAAAAAATGGAGTCATCTATGCTAAATGTGACATAATCAAATGAAAACTTTAGCAAAACAGATAGATCCTAAAACAGACTGGATTTTGTGTTTCTCTTGTAAATCAGAGATTACAGCACAAAAGTTCACCTCTTCTCTAAACATTTAAAAACTAATCACATAAAGTCCTTGTCCCTACCTTACAAAACCCACTGTTTTGCTATTTCCCAGTGGGATTTGAGAACAAATAAGTGCATTTACAATGGTGACAGAGTGACATCGGTGCTTAAAAGTTTTGGTCTATCAAAACTGAGAGGATGATAAAAAGGGGGGAATAGTTAAAGTAAGTTTAGCCTAAAGCTGCCTCACATATTTTATTAATAAGTTCTGCCTAAAGTTTTCTCCATACTTATCAAACTGTAACCTAAGTGGACATGTAAACTGATGGTAACCTACTCTTGTGCCCATCACCGAGTTTCAGCCAAACAAAGACTGTCAACTGTTCAAACCAATTTCAAATAAGCCAAATGCTGAGCTCTACTCAATCTGACTGTTTCTGCACCCCACTTCCATTTTCTGTACATCACTTTCTTTTTCTGTCCATAAATCTTCTACCACGTGGCTGCACTCTGAGACTACTCTGGCTTGGGATGCTGCCTGATATGCGAATCATTCTTTGCTCAATTAAACGCTGTTAAATTTTTTAAAAGGATATGTTTTGGGGCTTTTTATATACTTTTGAATATATGTGTTCTCTTGAGCCTAGCCTCTTTTGCATAATATCATGTTTGTAAAATTTATTTCTGTTGTTGTGTATAGTTGTGTTTCCTTCATTTTTATTGCTTCATAGTGTGATGTTTATATGAATATACTATAATTCTACCATTATACACTTTTTGATGGCTATGTGGGTTTTTTCCTGTTGGGGATGTTATGAATGGTACTGCATATATTTTCTCACATAAAAGGGGTAGTGGAATTGCTGGGTGGTAGGATATGATTTCCTTCAATTTTATTAGGTAATTTCCAAATTATTCTCCAAAGTGATTTTACAAGCTTATACTCTCACCAGGAGAATATGGAGTTCCCTATCTTAAAGTGACTGCTTTCAATATTTTACCATTAAGAATGATACTTTATAGTTTTTTAGATAATTCTTATTGGATTGAATGAATTCAACTTGTTAATAGCACTCTACATGTTTTTAATTGAGAGTGGATGAGAACATTAAAAGAACCAGTTAGTAAATTTAGACTTTTGAAATTTCATCATGCTAGTGGTATTAATCACTCTGAGTTGTTAATTTGTATTTTCTTCATCATGAATATGGTCAAGCACTTCTTCATATAGTTATTGTCCATTTTGATTTTCTTCTTGTGAAGTTTCATTCAAGTCGATTGTCCATTTTTTAAAAATTGGCATTGTTACCTGTTCTTTTTTAAAAATTTATATAGGTTTATTTTTTATTCTTGTTGGTTATATGTACAGTAAATATCTATGCTCACTTTGTGACTTATATGTTAATGTTTTTTATTTTTATTTTTTGATGAATAGAAGTTTTAAATATAACTTATTTTAATTTATCAAACATTCTATATTGTCATAAAAATCTCCAACTTTGTCTCTAAATGGCTTTGCTGTTTTCTCTTACAAATGTTGGTGCTTAATGCACCTGGAATTGATGTTTCCGTGTGGTGTATGGTATCCAATTATTTTTCACACCTTCATATTGTTCTATTGCCCTTTATTTAATTTTAAAAAGCCTTCTTATTACATCTTTTCATCACCACAACCTCTGTTCATAAATCAAGTTTCCATATATAAGTGTGTGAAAGTAACATTCTGTGCTTTCTTTTCTGTTCTATCGAGCTATAGTGCCCAATAATTAACTCACCATATTAATTACTACAGCTTTATAATAATCTTGGATAATAAGTTTATATGGTTATTGATATTTGGCAGAGCTTTTTCTACCATCATGTTCTTTTGCAACATTATTCTGGCTATACATGACCCTTTGAATTTTCATACAAATTTTGGAGTCAGCTTATCAAGTTGTACACAAGAAAAATAGTTGGAAATTTTACTGATATGAAATTTAATCTATAAATCAATTTTTGATAGCTGACCTTTACAATTCATGTCTTTAATTTATGAACACTGTAGTTCTCTCATTTATTTTGGTCTCCTTTAAATGACTAACAATAAAGTTTTAAATTTTTTCTAAGTTTCTGTTGTGTGTTTGTGTGTGTGTGTGTGTGTTTTTTTTTCCTAGTTATTTGATATTTTGGGACCGTATAAAATATTTAAAAGTTTATAATTTTTTAAGAAAGACAAATTACTTTACATTGTCCTTGTATTTAGCACATATTAGAAAACCATTTTTCATCCTGAGTTTATTTGCAGATTCATTTTTATTTTCAATTTATAAAATCATGTATTCTGTGGATAATGACAGTTTTATTTCTTTCTGACCATTTTACCTCTTATTTCTTTGTACAAATATTCATTTATCCATTTATTTATGACTTACTGAACTACCTAAGACATATGGTACACGGTTTTTATTCATTTATTTATTTTAGACGGAGTCTTGCTCTGTCACCCAGGCTGGAGTGCAGTGGCGTGTTCTCGACTCACTGCAACACCCGCCTCCCGGGTTCCAGCGATTCTCCTGCCTCAGCCTCCCAAGTATCCGGGAATACAGGCGCGTGCCACTATGCCTGGCTAATTTTTTGTATTTTTAGTAGAGATGAGGTTTCACCGTGTTGGCCAGGATGGTCTCGATCTCCTGACCTTATGATCCGCCCTCCTCAGCCTCCCAAAGTGCTGGGATTGCAGGCATGAGCCACCGCGCCCCGCCTTGGTACACTGTTAAATAGAAATGGTGATAGCAACATTCTTCTCCCACTCCTGTGTTGAGAAAGTTGACTTCAGGATATATAAAACAAGGCCAACTTAAAAATCATTTTTTATGTTGACTTGGAATGCAATAAATTCCAAACTACTTAAGTTAATGAAACCGTCTATGTTTGAAATCACCAAATGTATGACTTCCTTCATTCTTTATGAACTCTTTGCTAACTCAGAAGTGCTTTGACTATTAACTTTTTTATTTTTACTGCTTTTAATTAGCCTTTCTCAGTTATACTTGCATATGTCAAATTTTTTAATTTTTAGATAATACTGAAATTTATGAAAAAAATTTGGACTGTTTTTTACATGTCTGCATTTTTATAGAGTATACTTATATATTCTATGTAGGTATCTGTGAAGGCAAATAGGTATAAAGCTACATAGTAACTACAAGCTCCTATTAAGAGGAACAGAGCTTAAAAATTCCTTTAGGATGAAATGGTGGTAGTTAGAAATGCCTTTCTGATCTAGGCACCAACCCAACATTAATATAGTAAGATAGGGGTAAGGAACGAAAAGCTTATTGTATAAGGATGTGATTTTGGAGAGGGTGGTACTATTTTCACAAGGGCGACATAAATTTAATAATTGATTTGAGTACGTATGTAAATTATTTAGGTGGTTGCCTCATCTTCTCCCTATTAGAGTAATTTTAAAGCATGAGAGGTTTCTCACCCACCCTTATGTGAAGAGACTGAAGATTTTTAGACATGTTCCAAAGACAAAAATCTATAGACTTATGTTTAAAGACTTAGGATTAATCCTGGGGGAAAATATACATATATTATTGGTCATCCTTACATTTTGTGAATACTGTTCTTCAGTTGCTAAAAGATGACGATTATCTCCCCATACTGCAAATGATCCAAACATTTTATTCATAGATAAGAGAAAATGTACCATAATTCAACATGGTTCAAGGAGTTAAAAGCTCTGTGACTGCCTCACCCCAGCCTACAACCTAATGTTTTATGCAAAATCTGAGTTTAATTATATACTGCGTTTGTTGTCAAACATACTGCCAGATAAGAAAGAATAAATGGCTCAGAAGGCAGGACTGCATAGCCTATTCTGGTTGGTGATAAAAGCAACATCCATTATATGTATTATTATTTTTTTAATATAAAGGGAAACATAGAGCTGTGGTTGTCGAAATTAAAAACATAAAATTGCCAATATTTTACATTCACTGAAATGATTTTACCTATCACTAATAAACATTTGGGAATATAATAAGTTTAGAAATAGATTTACATTTAAAAAGAAATATTAGACACTAGAATAAAATATATTTTAGAAATATATTTAGATTTAAAAAGAAACATTAGATATCATATTAAATAACTTTCTTTTAGCTAGATGAAAAAAGTTGCCAAAGTTGTCTCCTCAATTTGGAGCAAATCTAATCATTTGTTTCAGTTCTTGCCATTCCTTTAATTAGATTAATTGTATGTTTGCTTTATTTACCTAACAAGAGTTGCTCTGCTGGTTCAACAATTCATTTTACAAGTGACTACAGACACAGATTGAGCTTCACGTCTATGTCTTCCTCACTCTCAAGTATCTCTACTACTTGCTTTTCTGGGGGAATTATATAGAGTATTATGTTTTATGTATAATAGCTCAAAACACAAAGTATTTCTTTTCATAATGGTCTTTCTTTAACACTTTTATTCTCCTCCAAATATACTTCATTTGGTGATGCCTTTTAATTTGCACTTTCTTTTCTGTTTCTGTTCTGAGTTAGTTAATGCTGAGGTTGTACAAGTCAGATAATATTATCTCTACTCCTATAACTGGTTTGCCTACTTAATCACATTAACCAGGCAATTCTGATAATCTTTCTTTTCCCTGAGCACACAAAAACACACGAACAAGCACACACACACACACACACACACACACACACACGTGTGTGCAAAAAGACACTTAGTTTATGTAAAGCATCAAATTGATATTTGGTATAAGTTGGACACCACCATAGAGGAAAGGTTAAAATCAAGGTGAAGTTATTGGTTCTGGGTTGGCAGAGGATAACTACATTGATTCTCTTTTCTCTTTGGATGTTATCCTCTATTTCTAACAACAGAAAATAATTTCATGGTTAGAAGAAAACCAGATGTGTATTTTCAATAATTTGATTAACAAATACATACTATATGCCTTCTATGATCTCAGGTCTGTGGTAGATGTAGCTACTTGGGAAAAGCAGATGGAAAAAAAAGGATGTTATATGTAAAGAATAATGAGTTTGTCTGGCATGTAATAGTTATACTTGCAAACACAATGCACTTTTTTAGCATATGTTGTGACATGAAGGCGGAGTGGGGGCATGGCTATAGAAGAATGATGAAACATGATTACTCCAAAGATCTTTAATGAGGTTTGAAAATGTGATTTTCCATTCTAACATGACTTTTCAGATGATAACGACTTGTTCAAAACCTATGAACAACTTTAGAGATACTAAAACATATTGCTATTTAATAAAATAGTTTCAAAAGGGTTTTATAAATTTAAACCTTGATAAGCAATACTGAGAGTGCCTGTTTTAACTATCGCCTCACCAATATTGACACTTTCTTCAGTGTTACTAATTTCATGGGTGAAAATAGTATCTCACTAAAATTGTATCTTAGCCAGTTACTTTAGACATTGTCATTGTCATATGTCTGTTGTCTAGTTGTTTTATCCTTTTTTGTTCTTTTATAGTTGTCTGTTGTTATGTTTTCCCAAAAACTACTTTTGCCCATGTGCTCTTGTATTGATTTGTGTGACCTCTTTATATAAAAACAAATAATGTACCAATTGATTTGGCATAACAGATGTGAATATTTTTCAGGTTTTCCTTCAAAATTTCATTTGGCTAATAGAAATAAATGAGTCAAATGTTAACATAGTTAAATTCATTGAGCTTTAATGTTTTATTTATTCTATTTTAATGATTTTTTGAAGTTCAACAATTTTATCCCTTATAAAATCACATAAGTTCATTAAAGACAATTTGGAATATCCAAAAAAATAGAAGAGTAAAAAAAGTTTTCTTTTGCTATTGCTATTTTCTGCCTTTTAGAACGATGCATTCTGGTTCATTCTGTTAACAGCATATGATATAATAACTGCTCTTTCATGTCATGTTTCTTCCTGTCATGTCATACAATTCATTTATTAAATAAACATTTATTTATCATCATTAAATATCGGTCACTTTTCCAGGTACTGGAATGCAGCTGTGAACAGTCTTTGATCACATGGAAAATACTTTCTAGTGATAGTATGGTGGGGGACAAAAACACATATCAACATAAAACATACTGGGTATTTTTTAGTGCTATGAAGAAAAGGAAAGTCAGTTAAGGAATAGTAACAAAGCGGTTTGGAAGAAGGGGTTGCAATTTAGTACAGGATTTGAGGAAAACCCTTATTTGGTGATACTTTTTCAGAGATCTGAGTGAAATGACAGAATGAGAGAAGAGAATCCCAGGCAAAGGGACAGAGCAGGAACAAAGGAGCTGAGATAGGAATGTGCTTGACGTTTCAGAGAACAGTGAAGTGACAGTGTGACAAGAGTGGCATGAGGGAGGGGAAGAGCGGTAGGAGATTTAATCAAAGAGGTAAGGTCACAGTAAGAACTTTGAACTTCATCGAATATGAGATAGGCTGCCATTGATCATTTAGAGGGAGAAGTTACATGATATGACTTGTAAAGATTCACCTTGGTAGTTTTGTGGAGAATAGACTATAGGAAGAAAACAAGGAGAGCTGGAAAACCTGTTAGGAGACTATCAAAATAATCTACCGTAATAAATAGCCTATCTTAATAGGCTACATAATGGCCTACATAAATAACCTATATTAGAGAATTAGAGGTGAGGGTGGTTTGGACTGGGAGGTTGCCAACAGAGGTGATACAAAATTCTAAAATTTTGAATATATATTGAAAACTTAGCCATCGTGATTTCCCGACAGAGTGGACTCGGCGGGCATGAGAAGAAGAAAGGAGTAAAGAAAAACTCCAAGGCCTTTGGCCTAAAAACTTCAAGAAAAAAGCTGACATTTACTGAGATGAAAAATATTCAAGGACGGAGGAATAAGTTTGGAACGTGAGGAGATAAGAGTTCAGTTATTACAAGGTGTTTGTAATTATAATTTTAAATAGTTTTTCTTTATTGAAAATATTCTACACTTCAGCTTGCTATGGTGGGAATATTTGTGTATTTCCAAAATTCATGTTAAAATCCTAATGTCCAAAGCAGTGATATTAGGAGGTAGGGTCTCTTGGGAGGTGATTAGAGAATGAGGGTGAGGTCCTCATGAATAGAGTTGATATCCTTACAAAAGAGGCCCAAGGGAGCTTGTTTGCCCCTCCCACCAGGTGAGACTGCAGGGAGAAGGCATTGTCTATGATCAATAGGCCCTCACGAGACACCTAACCTGCCTTGATCTTGGATTTTTTTTTTCATAAACAAAAGTGGTCTTTAATGATTTCAGACGTAATCAGCAAAATTCAGATGATTCAGTGAATGGGGACTAATCTCCTAACGCAGTAAGGAAAAGTTTAATTCTGTCAGTTTGGTACTGTATTTCCATATGATACCTCCAACCCTGGTATTGATTTGTATTTTTAAGGTAATGTCTGTATTTTACTTCTTATGGATGCATTTATTTTTATATTTTAAAGAAACTGATTTTCTCTAGATGAATCCAGAGTACTGTAAATCCTCAGTACCACCAAGAGCATCTTCCTACTCCTTTTTTTTTTTTTTTTTTTTTTTTTTTTAGAATCTTGGTAACTCCTGATCCCAGATTGTATCTTTTTAATTATTATTATTATTTTTTATTATTATACTTTATGTTCTAGGGTACATGTGCACAACGTGCAGGTTTGTTACATATGTATACATGTGCCAAGTTGGTGTGCTGCACCCATTAACTAGTCATTTACATTAGGTATATCTCCTAATGTTATGCCTCCCCTCTCCCCACACTCCACAACAGGCCCCGACGTCTGATGTTCCCCTTCCTGTGTCCAAGTGAGCTCATTGTTCAATTCCCACCTATGAGTGAGAACATGCGGTGTTTGGTTTTCCGTTCTTGTGATAGTTTGCTAAGAATGATGGTTTCCAGCTGCATCCATGTCCCTACAAAGGACACGAACTCATCCTTTTTTATGGTTGCATAGTATTCCATGGTGTTAACCTCCATAACTGTGAGAAATACATTTTTGTTGTTTACAAACTACCCAATTTATGGTATTTTGTAATAACGGCAGAAACTAAGACAAGCCTCTGGAACAGTGTTTCTAGATTAGAAGTTGCAAAATGAGAGCTTGCAGGCCGCCACTTGTTTTTGTATTGCCACAGCTACAAAAGGGTTTTACAGGTGAACATATTTACAATTGATTTGATGATTGAGTGATTGAGAACACTAACTTTGAACCTTAATTAAGTGAAATATAACCCACTCAAATTCTACTCTGTAGGATAATTTTATTATAGTATTCTTTTCTTCTCAATATCATCACTATATTTTGAATTTCGTCAAATTTAACATTTGTGGAGATGTGTTTTTTCTTGTTATATGAAAGCCTGCATAATATCCTTGATGTTTTCTCTTGGCCCACAATGGCTGCAATATTTGTTATCTGGGCTTTTATATAAACAATTTGCTGACTCCTGTTCTAGAAAAAGTATGCATAAAAATCTTCTGGGAGCTATGAGAAAAAAATGTAGATTTCTGTTCTTCAACCCAACATCACCACTGCTACATCAAATTTGATTCAGTAAGCCAAGGGTGAGTCCTAGGAATCCAAATTTTAGCAAATACTACCATTGATTCTGATACACTTTGAAACACAGTTTGAGAAACACAAAAATGTTGAACAGGTTTCAATACTGTCATTTAACTAAATGTGGGCCAGTGCTTCCCCACCAGCATGCCGGTAAATATTAGTTCATCACAAAGATTTTACTGGAGTGAATTGCCACAGGGATTACACTTGCGTATGGTTCTGTCCACTTGCCCAATCACCTTTCTTTGGACCATAGACTTGTTTGGGAACCAAAGCTTTGTTTTTGGACGAAGAGGTCTGTGTTTCCTAATTTGAGCCCATATGATAATTGATGTGTTGTTAGTCCTGGGATCCTTGTATTTGTTCTTATCTCCCTTTCTATATCATCTTTATTATTATTTATATATGTATGCAGGTATATATGCATGCATCCACCCTCAAATTCATCCATCCATTGATCCATTCGTCCATCCAATTTCCTTACAAACATGAAGATTTTAACTTGACTATATTTAGAACAGTCCTCCAACCCAATTGCCATGCACATCCTGAGTTTTTAATAGGTATGATCTATCATTTGTGCCATAGAAAATTTAAAAAATTTACCAATGAACCTTGGAAAGAGCAAATTTTGGATGTCTAACTCAGTACAAACAGCAAAACATAGGGAGCTTTAAAACTCAAACCATTATAACACATTTCAGAATCATTGTTATTATAAGTTAAAAATTATTGCTTTAAAAAAAAATTATTGCTTTAATACCTTAATGATTGTAGGAAGTTCTGGAGCTTTTAGGTAGTACATATGAAATTAAGCAAGCAAGCAGTAATGTATCTTCTGAGATAATTTCTAGCATTAAATACTGACACTTTTTAATGAACTTTCGATGTGTGCCACAAGTTTGTATTTGCAAGGGCCAAGTCTTTCTTTTTGCCACCTTTTCTACATTCTCATTGTTTCTTGGGATCTACATTGATGGTGCAACAGAGAAACATGACTCCCCTTTCAGAGTTGTTATGAAAGATTTCCATGACTTTTTTTTTAATCCTTTTTGTATCTAATCATCACCTTTACAAATTTCTGTGAGGGCTCTCTCTTTAGAGAGAATGTATTAACTAGTATCTGACACAGACATGTTTTCCATTTTTTCAACTGTAAAATTCATTTTTTTTTTTGCATTCAAAATGTGTATTCAATTGATCTGAAACTCCTCTCTGTTTAAATTATGAATTCTTAATACTGACTTAAGTTATTTAATAAAACGTTCTTAATTATTCACTGAGGAATTTTTTTAGGGACAGATTCCATATTGTTTTATGTATTGAGTAACATTTGAAATTTTATCTAACAACTTGAACAATAGATAACCTTTGCATATATAGCAAGATAAACTGCTTTACCAGACAAGGTTAGCAATACTCTAAAAACGTATGTTCCAAGATCAATTAAAACATAATTGTCACGACCCCAAGTTCTCAGCCCCAGATTCCAGTGAAAATTTCAAGCAAGCAATTACTTCAATCAGAAACTCAGCTTAAATGATATTTATGATGAAAATTGCTGCTGAGGGGAGGTTGTAGTCCTGTTTACCAGTTTATGTATTACCTTAAAATGTACTCAGGAGATATTTTTGTCCTTGACCATTACAATAAATTTTATACATGCAGCTCTCACAATCTAAAGATAATACAAACAGTACTCAGTAGTCTGAGAAAATTATTCTGCCTAAAGTAAAACTGTTTTTCATTTTGGAGACTAAAATAAGAGACATACCTAGTTTATACTTTTTCATCCTTTCACGGTTTGTTTCACTTATATCAAAATATAATAGAAGTTTCAGAAAAACGTATCTTCCTACATACTTTTACTCTTTAACTGAGAGGGTTCACACTATTGCAATATGTCTCCATGAAACAAGTAGATAATTTCATTGCCTATGTTACACTTCAGAAGTATTGGGCAGTTTCTCTTAGCAATATCTCTTGCTATGCTTGGAGTATGATTTCATACCACAAAATTTATCCCACATTAGCAATATATATTTCTAGATATATTCCCTAGTCTTTGCTATTCATATGCTTCAGCACATTTATACATTATGAAACCACAATTCCAAACAGACCCTATGGCTTTGTCGTTGGTTTAATTCGCATCTTTATGAAATTTACATTTTTTAAAAGAATATCTTTAGCTAAATACATTCACTCACACCTAAACAGTAGACAAGTTTCCCACCATGTACAACTTACCATGCAAGTCCTGAAGCTTTGTCTCACCGAATTGTACAATATCAAACACATGCACATCTAATAGCTACAAATAAATTTCTGAGCTGATGTTTAGACAGACTATATAATCCAGAAATACCTCATGTATTTTTGAATACTCAGCAAGGATGGGATTGAGATTCAGTGAGGGAGGTAAGAGAGTGGACGGAAGTAGATTAGCACCAATAATTATTTAAGCAAATTCACTTACAAATGAAATACTCCTGAGGCTTAGTGTCACTGTAGTAGTCAAATCAGTGATAAAAATAACCATACAAATTGAATACAAACGGTTTGTGATGTTTTACCTTCAATTAAGTATCAAAATAGGCAGAATTTTAATGCCTTTACAGTATTTACACTTCTAACATTTAAATTACTATTTATTTCTGTACATCCTTTCTTTTTAATTCTTCTTGACTTAATTTGCAACTCCCCTATTTTTTAAATTCATCAATAAAATAGGAAACAAATTATTCATCCTGACTTGCTTTGCTCTGTAACAATCTTTAATGTAATAAAACTGCCCTTTGAGACAAAAAGACTAAAGTAGGTTCTTCTTTCTTTATTTATAAATATTAATATATGATAGATTTTTGTGCAATAAGACCATTTACTGATATACTCTGGGCTTCCTGAGACACTGAAAAAGAAATATTTGTAAATTCCTCTCTGTATTTGTTTTAGTCAGGGATTTAGTCTGCTCAATATCCTCAGAGAGAGGTGACTTAAAAAAAGTTGGCTGTCATTCTGTGTAAATTCGCTTACATTACTTTTTAAAATACTGATTTGTAAAGTTCTTGATTTTTCAAAAGCATAATTTATCCTTTTAGAAGTTTCAATTCAATCACGAAAGGATGTAAAATTATTTAGTTTACATTATAGAAGACTTATTTTTTCATACAAAAGATGCCAACATCTTGTGTTTCACTTACATTAGCTCTAAAACAGAGCCAGTCATGCCATACAATATCAGCACTCATCCCTTATCAGCACTCATCCTTATCTCCCTTAAGCACTAAATAATTTTTAAAAATAAATAAACTGTGAAGTTCCCAAATTTTGATGAGAAATTTAGTGAGTAAACCGATCTTTTTTTCTACCAAATGGGAGATATTTTGAAGTTGACTGCGACTTTTGAGGGTGAAAGTATTTGGAGTTAGTTTTTTAAAGTTTTATAAGAATGATATCTTCAGTATTGGTACTTTGAATTCATCAGGGCTTTATTTTCTTATCTTTCCAATGGTAGCTAGATGATTTTTAAATACTTACTGTGATTCCCTGGAACCAAGAGGGATACATTAACTCTGATGAGGCTGCAAGGAATCATTTGTTAAGTTACATTTCATGGGCAGTAAATAAAACCCTAAAATGTGTAAGAATTAATTCACTTCAAATGAGCATGCTCTTGTATCTCAAGGATTATTGTGGTCATACTGTTGGATTCAGGAGCACGACTTTGTGAAATAGCATTGGACTCGATGGAGCACCCCATTAACTTATAAAAAGTGTTGCTCTACAAATAGACTGTTTGATTTAAGTTATGCCAATTATTAGAAGCTTTGTCTGTTTAAGACAGGCTCATCAATCAAGTATGAAACACAAAAACAATGAAAAAAAGGCCATGAGAGGAAGGAAAGCATTGAGAAACCTTAACACTGTAAGCACTAGTCTATGTAACCAATAACACTATGTATAAGCACCAGTCTATGTAACCAATCATTTCTCAATTATTTCTTCATAAGATGGGCTTTAATACAAATGGCTTATTCTGTAATAACTCATTTCTTTGATCAAATATTGAGGGAATTGAAAAGCAAACAAATGGAGGGGTATAATTCAGCTTATGAATTCATTCATTCCACAAATATTTGTGGAATGCCTCCTATATTCCAGCTATTGTCATAAGTGCTGAAAAAACTTGTTTTATTTGTCTGCAGTCATATATTGATACATTTCTAATTATTCCCTTAAATTAGGCCACTTATTTATAGGGAAGAGGGTATTCACTCCATTCCTCTCTCCCCTTAAAAAAATATTGTAACTTTTTCCCACTGGGCTAAAGATATCACTTACATGTGTAATATTTTCTTTTTCTCCTTCACCATTATTACTAGATAGGCAGCAGTATGTGCCAACTTCTTGTACAAAAAAGCCTCCTCAAAATAACCTTGACTGTGATGGCTTGCAATTACAAAACAATATTTTTAGTTTTCTTCTCCTTGGGTACATTTAAAGTTTATACAAGTGACTGTTTTGAAAAGCCAAACAGAACAAAACAAAATTTGTACTAAATGGTGCATTCTTAACCTAACTATTTAATTTGTACTAATTATCTTGTGATAAAAGAAATGATGAGCAAAAGTACAGGATTGAAAAACTACCCTGGTGTTTACATTCAAATAGAGAATATCTTTTTTTTTTTTTTTTTTTTTTTTGAGACGGAGTCTCGCTCTGTAGCCCAGGCTGGAGTACAGTGGCCGGATCTCAGCTCACTGCAAGCTCCGCCTCCCGGGTTCACGCCATTCTCCGGCCTCAGCCTCCCGAGTAGCTGGGACTACAGGCGCTGCCACCTCGCCCGGCTATTTTTTGTATTTCTTAGTAGAGACGGGGTTTCACCGTGTTAGCCAGGATGGTCTCGATCTCCTGACCTCGTGATCCGCCCATCTCGGCCTCCCAAAGTGCTGGGATTACAGGCTTGAGCCACCGCGCCCGGCCTCAAATAGAGAATATCTTGCCTTTATATTTTCGCTTTGATTTTCACCAACGGAATTTACAGTGTTTTTTTCAACAGTTTATCAAAGCACTAAACATATATATTTTATCTGTTCTTAGGCATATTTTAATTTCTTCTTTTCTTTACACTGGCTAGCTTTTCAAAAATAGTAATAGTTTAAATCCATTGTTCCAAAAATATATTAAATGCTTTTATTTGATAATTTCTACATTATAGATACCTGTCTAGATTTATATTGAATCAAAGCATTTGTAAAGGCTGCAGGCTAACACTGATACTTCAGGTTTATAAATTTAACTGAAGACTGGTAATGGGTAAAAACAAATCGAGAGTATATATGATAAATAATTACCAACATAAACATTTTAAATTTTATTTGTAGTTTCATAGTTTTGATATACGTTAATAATCACAATGGTGTAAAGCAATTTGGCTCAGAAAAATGAAAAATAAGATTTGTTTTTAGTTTTCCATTTGTCAATCTAAATGCAGAGTATATCTTGAAAGTATTCCAAAATTTTGATACATATATCAATATGATGTGCACATATTTTTTTCATCAGATTTAAGCTTTTGCAAATTATATAAATTTTTTTGCAGTCATGAATTAATAACGGTTTTAAGCAAGTGATGTTCATCATGGCATTGTTTACGCATGTAAATATGTGAAAAATCACACAAATTAGATTCAGTAGCAAACTGTTTAGATAAATTATAATATGTTAACACAAGGGAATACTATGCAGTCACTAAGATGATGATAGAGATGGATATTTATTGTCATGAAAAGATGATTATGGTTCAGTTTTAAATTAAAAATACAGAACAGTAAATATAGTATGGATTTTTGGTCAAAATGTTTGTGTATACATAGGAAAAAATACAAAAAGATATTTACACATTGAAAACGTTCATTGTGGTTATTTCTGAACTGTGGAAATTTTACTTCCTTCTGCACTGTGTACATTTTTTACAATGAGCATGTGTTACGTTTATAATCAATAAAAACAGTGATTTCCATTTTGAAAATATTTGAAAACGAATAAACCTGTAATTTGTAGATAAACAAATACATAGAAACAGCTTATTGTCATTATTTTATGGTCAAAGAGCTAACAAAAGTGTTAACAAAATTATTTATTTACATTGTACTATGTATGAAAATGAAGATTTGTATATAAGGTAATAAAACTGACAGTAGAGGCAAAAACATATTCTAATGGTCAAATCTGTGGCATAAGTGAATCATATTATAAAAAAGTAATTATTAAATTTTACATAAATTAGGTATTTTCTTCTTCCTAAAAGGACTTGAACAGGTATATATTTTTAAAAAGGTAATACAAAAAATAGAAAAATAAGTGTAATATGAATGGAAGGCCGGCAATGAGGAGAACAGGAAACCACAAGTGAAATGTAGAGAATCTCTAATTTAGAAATTACAGGCTAATTAATGTAACTGCAATATTGAACAAAACCTTTTTTTTTTTTTTTTTTGAATTTTCAAGCAGCCAAGACATAAAGAAAACCATATTGGTTTCACAGTTCTCATATAATAGCTGGAGGCATATGACTTAATCCAAGAGACAACCTATTCCTTACCTTTGAAACATCTGTGAACATTATCAAAAGGATACACTCAATAATTTACAAGAGATAACAAGTTTAATAGAAGGTGTTCTTCCAAGAAGTTTTTCAACATCATTCTGTGGATTATTTGCCTTTTATATTGACAGTTGATAAAAGCTGAAGGTAAAAGATTAAATTATTTATAGGTAAAGGCAATTCAGTGCAGTTATTCATTTTTCTTGTTAATTTAACATGATCCAAGTACATGTACTAAGGAATTTAGAAAAATGGATGGTAGGAGTGGTACTGAAAGTATCCTCAAATACCAAATCTTTAGGAAAGGTTTTTAAGATGCAATTCTTACTTTAAATAGCCACTGCCTTAAGTGTTAATTTTCTAAGTGACTAATTGAGAAAACACCAATATGCTTACTTATTTGGGCAAGAAGTTAATACAACCACTCCCAACAATTAGTCAAAAGTATTATCAAGTCTGTAGTATGTTCACAACATATTAAAAAATGAAACAAGAATACAAATAAATAAAGAAAATAAAATAAATTTCACGTTAAAAAAATTCATTTTGCATAAAAATTTTAAGTGAAATTATGCAGATGTTAATTGGATCACATATGATTTTCCCTGCTGTACTGACTTCTCAAAAAGCAAGTTAGAACTTTTCACTGTGATAGATTCAGAAGAACCATGTTGACAATATTTTCATGAAAAATAATAGAATATTATTGAAATAAGAAGGGAAATATACTCAATCAATTGCCTCACCTTGACTGTTCAGGAAAAAAAAAAAGTGGAGGAATACACTTTATTCTACATATTTCTAAGGATATTACATCAAAAAAATACAAAACGACAATTTTACAATTAGAAATTATGTTCCATTCTAAATTGAACAGTTTTCTAGTTTTTCATTTTTTTTTCAAAAGAAAGAATTCACTTTAAAAAAAAAAAGAAACTTGTGAATTAGCATAAAATAACCCCTTATCACAAAGGAGCCCAAACTAAGGAGGCACCAACTAAGGCTGAAACGAACTGAGCATTCTTATTCTCAGCACCTGCGCCTGGCCTGGCCCAGGGTGACGTGCAGGGGCTTGGAGCCCACTACGCGGCCATTCATCTCATCCACTGCTTTGGTAGCCTCTTCAAAAGAGGAAAAGCAGACCACACCAAATCCTTTGCCTTGCCCCACTTCCATCATCACTTTGGCCCGACTAATTGATCCAAAGGAAGAAAATTCCTCCTTCAGTTTTTCATCATTGATTGTCTCATCCAAGTTCTTAATATAGATAGGCACCCCTGGGGGCCGACTTTTTTCTTTTAACCTCAGCCGTTCAAATCTCCGCCTCAACTCAGCCAGGCGTTCAATTTTCTTCTGTGCTCGCCCTACATAGAGGACTTTTCCATCGATGGACTTTCCATGCAAGTCTAGCACAGCCTTTTGGGCAGCCTCGTGTGTCTCATATCTCACAAATCCAAAGCCTTTAGATTTCCCACTGGCATCTCTTATTACTTTAACACTCTCAGTTGGCCCATATTCACAGAAAAGTTCCTTCAGTTTTTCGTCATCTATGTCGTCTCCAATGTTTTTAACGAAAACATTGGTGAAAGTTGCTCTATCCCTGGTTCTGACCTCAGCCGCCCGCTCTTCTGGGAATTTGAATCTGCCAACATACACCTGGCGGTTGTTGAGCCGCACTCCATTCATGTGCCAGATGGCTCTATTGGCAGCGGCCAGGCTGTCAAAGTGCACATAGGCATAACCCTTAGAGCCGTTGTCATCACATACGACTTTGCAGGACAGAATGTTCCCAAAAGCAGAAAATAAGTAAAACAGGGCCCTATTGTCTATGGATTTGTCCAGGTTTTTGATGAATATATTTCCCACTCCAGACTTTCTTAAGCGGTCATCTGGCTGAGACCACATAAGGCGGAATGGCTTTCCATTAATCAAATCAAAATTCATGGTGTTCAAGGCCCACTCTGCATCCGCGGGAAAGCGGAAGTTAACATAGCCATAGCCCAGGGGGCTGCGGGTCACCGGATCACGGCAGATTCGGGTGAATCGCAGAGGGCCAGCAGGCCTGAACTTCTTATAGAGCATGTCCTCGGTGACATCTGGGTCCAAGTCACCCACGTACAGAGCGGCCTTGAGATACTTCTTTTTCTTGCCAGCAGGATTAGGCTCCCCGCTCCCCATCTCTCTGAGCACTGGGAGGAGGTTCTCTTTGAAGAGAAAAAAGGCTGCTTTCTCTAAGCTATGGGCCAAACAGCTGTTCAGGAACAGAAAAAGCCAAGGCAGGCAAAAGGAAGCTAAAAGCAGACTCAGAATCACTGTCGAGGCTGAGAAAATGAAGTTCAGAAACAGCTGGTCAGCAGGCTCAGAACAAACACATCAGACAAAAAGGCGCCCCAAATACGAATCTATTCTCCCTGCGGGGACTTAAAATTGTCACCCGTTCAGATTTAAAATCAGTTTCAAAAGCCAGTACCGGAAACGTAATTTTCCTGTCCCCGTGAAATTGTGAGAAGCCACCAAGCAGCTGGCTGGCTCCCCACAACTAGCATTGCAGGCAGAGGCCTCCCGACCCGTTTTCTGCATAAATACAGGCCTAGAGCTCCTCTTGGTTTAAAATGATATCAACAAGGGCAGGGACCGAGCGCGTATTCCTCCGCCGGCTGCCTGGCCAGTCTCGGGCTGGCTAGCCTTTCGCTAAGGCCTCTCCGCACTCAGCGTCTGCGAACGGGTACACTAGACACTTGGTGCGATAAGACCGGCAGGCAGGCTGCAGGCAGCGGATAGGACACAGAGACAGACAGACAGACACACGCGCGGGGGATCGAAGACCGCCCAGATACCCAAGATGCCCACTGGGTACGGACCGAGTGAGGCGCGGTGATTTCAGCAGCCTGAGGCTCGAGGCAGGTCCGGAGAGACTGACTGGCAAACGCGCAGTGAGTGGGTCAGCTCTGACGCGAGGCGGGTCTGGCCAGATGCGGGGCGGAGTCAGCGAAGAAGGGCAGATGCGCGGCGGGCGGTCCCAGCGCAGACCGATGGGCTGGGGTTTCTCTCCGCAGGACAGTCCAACGGAGGGACCAAGAGCCAGTAGCAGTGATAGGGAGGGGGGACGGGCGGGGCGCGAGAAACCCGGAACCGTGCTAAGTAACTTCCCGCTTCCTCTATGCCAAGATTAAAAAACAGAAAGAAAGAGAGAAAGGGAGAGAGAGAGAGAGAGAGAGAGAGAGAGAGAGAGAGAGAGAAGGAGAGAAAGAAAAATGTAAGATGGCTTTTAGATGTTTCTTATATTTTAAATATTTATTAATTAAAATACTATATTTAAGCTGAACATCTAAAAATCACATAAGAAGATGATGACCTGGGCAAAAATAATAAGTTTTAAAAAACTAATTATCAATTTAATTTTAGTTTAGGGAAAAAGATAGGTTGCATACTTTCCTGAGTACATTGGAAAGTCAAAGTTTACAACTGCCCTGGCTTCCCAGTCCAGTGCTAAAGGATCACAGGGTCAAGTAGAACACAGGGTCATGTTGCCTTTGGCCTTTAGCCTTACTTTATTAATCTCCAACATAATGGTAATGTTTTCCCCAGGTGGTAGGCAAAGAGATCTTTTCTCTGATCCCATAATACTCAGGTTTTAATGATTGGAGAGCCATATAAGGGCTTTTGATGGTGTTTAGTGCCACAAAACGTTGAAACTGTTGAGCTGCCGCGAAAATTACATTTACAAAATCTCAAAGAGATAAAAGCCACAGAACCAATACAAAATATATAATTAATATTTATAGATGAAATAAACTTATTAAGATGTATGCACTTTACACAATTGTGAATTTCAGCTTGAGTTGTCAACTTGAAACCCTTGCAGGAAACAGTGCCATCAGAATGGACTCAACTCAGCGGTTTCTCAACAATATCTTTCTTCAGAGTATTTGAGAAACCCTTGTGGAGAGAAATTTTGACCGTGTTTTCAGAAATTCACTGATATCTAGCATACACGAACAACACTTCAAGGAGCTCCTTCCACAATTTCTACCGCTCCAGAAAAATCCAAACAAAACATCTATCACTACTCTTAGGCTGGAAAAGATCCTGGGAAAAAAAGAGTGCAAGAGAAGGACATTACCTTAGTGGGTGTTTTCCTAATAAGTCCTCAGAAAAAGAGGCTAAATTAACGTGTTGATTCACTTTATACATTTTACAGTGTCTATTAGACTGTAGAATTGAGACATTAAACTTCATTATTTACTCAGAAACTTAGTAATTTACTTTTTTTTTTTTTTTGCTTGCTTTCTAGTGTCTTTGGTTAACTAAGACATGGAGATTTTGAGAAAAGGCAAATATGAACAACGATATTCTAGACTAATAAATTGCTTTTTCACTGTGACCAGAGTGACCAACATGTGGAAACACTTGTGAACATCTGCTTAGTTCATTGCATTTTAAATCTATTTTTATAAACATATTTGCTTATATGCATAATTAACAATGGGTTAGAATTCTAGTCTATTTTTGACTTTTCTCATTTTTAAAATTGCCTTATTGAAAATAGTAAAATAACAACATAAATCCAATTCCCACAATCTCATCATTGATTCAAATCAATGTTTTCATCTGTTCCTGTAACCAACTAAATGTTGTCCATATTCAAATTTATTTGTACATATTTTCTCTAAGATTATAATTAGAATTGATTTGTTAAAATACACATTTTCAAAATAATCACATCTCTACACTTACCACTTCCATTCAACATAGTACTGGAAACCTTAGGCAGAGCAATTAGGCAAGAGAAGGAAATAAAAGCATCAAAATCAGAAAGGAAAAAAGTAAATTAATCTTTATTTGCAGATGGCATGATCTTATCTGTAGAAAACCCTAAAGGCTAATATTCTTAAAATCTCCATACTATCCAAATTGATCAATATAATCCCTATCAAAAACCCAATGACTTTTTTTTTTTTTCTTACAGAAATAGAAAAAAACAACCTAAAATTCATTTGGAGCCACAAAAAGAAGCAAACAAACAAAAAACAACAACAACAACAACAACAACAAAAACACCCTGAATAACCAAAGCAATCTGAGAAAGAAGAAAAAAGCTGGAGACACCATTCTTCCTGATTTCAAAACATATTACAAAGCTACAGTAATTACAACGCTATAGCACTGTCATAAAAAACAGACATATAGGCCAATGAAGCAGAATATAGAGCCCAGAAATAAACTCACACATGTACAGTTAACTGGTCTTTGACAAAGGTGCCAAGAAAACACAATGAAGAAAGTATTGTCTCTTTCACAAATAGTGTTAAAAACTTGGATATATGTAAAATTGGATCCTTATCCTACACTGTACACAAAAATCAACTCAAAATACAGACTTTCAACCTAAGATCCGAAACTATACAATTTTAGAAGGAAACTGGGTAAGAGCTTCCTGACATTGGTGTTATCAATGACTTCTTGTATATGACACCAAAACACAAGCCAAAAAAATATATAGAAAAGTGAGACTACATCAAATTAAAAGGCTTCTGCACAGCAAAATAAACAATCAACAGTGTAAAAGCAACTTACAGAATGGGAGAAAATTTTTGTAAAACAAGTATTTGATAAGGGGTTATCATCCCCAAAATAAAAGGAACTTTTACAACTTAATAGCAAAAACAAAGAAAAAACTTGAATAGCCATCTCTCAAAAGAAGGAATATAAATGGCTAATGAGTAAATGAAAAGATGCTCAACATCATAATCATCATTGAAATGAAAATCAAACCCTTAATGAGATGTCACCTCACATCTGTTGATATGGCTATTATAAAAAATCAGAAAGTAACTAACGTTGGCCAGGATGTGGAAGAATTGGAATCCATCACTGTTGGAGGCAATGTAAAGTGGTGCAACTGCTGTGGTAAACAGTACGGAGGTTCTTCAGAAAGTTAAAAGTAGAAATTTCGTATGAAACAGCAATCCTACTAGGATTACTAAATCCTTACAAGGTAACATGTAACCCTACTCCTGCAATCTGCCAACATTCATGCTCTCTACCCCTCCCCACACACAAGTAATTGAGTTAATATGTATCCAAGTTCTACTGGATAGTAGTCACATATATTTAGGTATATATCCAAAGTAATTGAAATCAGAATCTCAGAGATATTTGCACTCCCGTGTTAATTACAGTATTATTTACCATAGCTAAGTCTTGAAAACGACATAAATGTCCACTGGTGGTTGATTGCATAAAGAAAATGTGGTATAAACATACAATGGAATATTATTCAGCCTACAAAAAAAGAAATCCTGCAACATGTGGAAACGGGGATGGACCTCAAGAATATTTTGTGAAGTGAAATAAGCCAATCACAGAAGGACAAATAGTGCATGGTTCCATGTCAATGACATATTTAGAATAGTTAGACTCATAGAAACAGAGTAGAGTGGTGGTTGGGAGTGACTGCTGGAGGGGAACTGGGGAATTCAGTGTATATAAAATTTTAGTTACACAAGATGAGTAAGTTCTAGAGATCTACTGTATAACATTGTGCCTATATTTAAAAATACTCTATTGTGCTCTTAAAAAGTTTGTTAGAAGGGTTGATCGCATGTTAAGTGTTCTTAGTACAGTTTTTTTAAAATAATTCAGCTATGAAGAAATATGGGTATTGAAAACGTATAATAAAAGTAATATAACAACTTTGAGTATATTTTGAGTTAGTATGGCATCTCCTCAGGGTGATTTTTTATTTTAAAATACTTAATTGACAAAGATTGCATATATTCAAGATGTGCAATGTGATGATTTGCTTTAAGTATACATTGTGTAATGATGACTAAAATCAGATGAGCACAGCTTAGGGTGCCCTTTTAATTAGATACTATTAGTTTAAAATAAATACTTAGAATAGTACATGTGAATTTATATAATTATTATGTATTCAGAATTCAGTGTCTTTAGAGTTTTATATATAATTAAGCTATTTTCTGTTATGATACATTGAAATAAGGTAGGCGAGTATTGCCTACTTAGCAGATAGTCTCAGACAAATGTCTGTTTCCTTGCTAGTGCTTGTTAACCGAACACATGTCTCATGTAGGGAAAATATATATTTAGCACATTCTCTGATTAAAAATCTTGATTTGTAGTCCTTTCACTTGACCTGGAAGAATAAATAAAAGAATAATAATTTTAAAAGATGTGAACATTATGCTTTATTTTAAATTGTAAAATTGTAAAATACATGTAACAAAAATTACCATCTTAACGATTTTTAAGTGTTTTAGCGGTTTTAGGAACATTCATATTGTTGTGCAACCATCACCACTGTCTATCTCCAGAACCCTTTTTATCTTGTTAAACTGAAACTCTATACCTATTAACCTGTGCTTTTAGATGACACTTAAAATACATTATACCGTTTCTCTATTGTTGGACATTAAAGCTGCTTTTAGTTTTTTAGTATTATAACAAACAATGCTATCATAAACATCCACATTACGTAATTTTTTATATTATTCATTCTGTTTCTATTAAGTAGATTATCAGAAGTGGGAATTGCACAATTAAATGGTATGTATGTCATTAAATGTTGTTATATACTGTCAGACTTGTTTAAAATATGCTGTAGCAATTTATCTATTTTGCCAAAAACATGAAAAATTGGAGGAACTTGGAATTTCTAGCAAAATAGAAATTACCAAATTTCATTGAAAGGAAAAAAGAACAATAGTCTTAGAAAAAATTACAGAATGATTACACATGTGCTACTAATAAAACAAACAACAACAGGTGATTTTGTAGTTGAGTAGTGTTATATAACCTTTAAGAAAACATAAGGCATGGTGGCTCACTCTTACAATCCCAGCACTTTGGGAGGCCGAGGCAGGAAAATTGCTTGAGCCCAGAAGTTCAAGAGCAGCCTGTTCAACATGGAAAGACCCCAGCTAATTAAACAATCAGCTGGGTGTGCTGGCAGGCACCTGTGTTAGCAGCTACTCAGTGAGGTGAGAGGATCGCTTGAGCTCAGGAGGTGGAGGCTGCAGCAAGCCATGTTCATGTCACTACACTCCAGCCTAGGCAACAGAGCAAGACCCTGTCTCAAAAATAAAGAAAGAAAATATATGTACAGCCAATGGCATTCCAACCATAAAAATGCATGTCTAACCATAAAACCTACTGAATCATTTTTATAACTTTATCTCTGAGCGAGTAGTCACATAAACTTGGCTCCTCTTTTCAAAGCAGACTAATGTATATATTCATGGTTAGTCCATTTACCAGCAGAACTTGGTTATATATGGACTCATTTAGGTGTGTGGGGGGCAGGGTAGAGAGCGTGAGGGTTGGCTGATTGCATGAGCAGGATTACATGTTAGCTTGTAAGGATTTAGAAGGGAATATGTGGTGGGAAGCTAATTGATGACTTCTGGTTTAGAATGTCAAAGCAAACCAAACCATCTTCCAAATACTGACTGTCATATATTAACATTTTGTCCTCATTTCTGGAATGTCTGTTCAAAAATATAAAACATGGATAACACTTCTCCGCAAATGAGGAAAAGTTAAAATTGTAACAAGCAGATGATTGAGGAAAAGCCTCTGTCTTTCCTTACAAAAAACTGCATATGTAAAACAATACATTATTGTTTAATCAATATCAATGGAAAAATCATAGAATTTCTTTCCCTTAAAGCATCCCGTGTCCCCAAATCTCTGCCTTGTGTTTATGAACATACTAAGTAATAAGACAATTCCTGTGAAAGCTGGTGGGACTCCTCTTTTATAGTTCTCAGTCATCCACATTAACCCACATAATAGAAAACAGGAACTGTGTACCCATTTTCTTCTGAGAGTAATCATCATTTTTCTGCTTTTTTGCATATGACAGTAGTTAAATCAATTGCACATTGTATTTACAGGGTAAAATATCTTCATTTTCCATTTGCTCTTTTAATTCCTTAGTATTTCTCCTTTGCCACTGTCTAAAATATGCTCTTAAAAATATTTTTTATTATAAAATTTCCTTTCCATAATTATTTCTTTTTGGGGGTGGGGTGGTATAAAAATATTTTACTCTTATAAAATGTGATGAATGTTTCTACTATGATTTTATTAATATTATACATTTACTTCCTTACTTTGTCCTTTAAACCTAATTCCTGTGCAATATCAGAGAGTGTAAATGACAATACCAGAATCTGACAATGTGAAAACTCAAAGAAACTCCAAGGCTTAAAGTAAACTAATGCATCTGATCGGAGAAGAAACACACATTCTAATTACTTTGATTTTTCTCAATAAAGAATCATCGGTAATACTTACCTTTGGTTTATATTATAATCAAAATAATTATTTGTTGACTTGGAGCGATACTGAAGCTCTAGCACAATTCCATTAGAGATACACTTTTAAAAATTATATATATATAATTTATATATATAAATAATATATATATATTTCTCCAAATATGTTGAATTTATTTGGGAATTAGAAATGAAGTTTATAACCTGAGATGCACAGCTATGCCAAGTCACGCATGCATCTGAAGAGGCAGAGTAAAGGGAAGCTGATACTGGCAAAAAAATAAGTTCACATAAACTGCTTGGAAATAGAGTTCATTGGTTTTGGAGAAGCAAAGACAGAGTTGGTGTAAGTTCATTGGTGGAAATGTCATTACTGGGCAGGTGCTCTTTTAAGAGCATCTTATATGAATTATTGCAGTATTGGAGAAATAATTTCTTTGAGGGTTATTTTATTTTTTAAAACTTTTTGTTTCCATAGGTTTTGGGGGGAACAGGTGGTATTTGGTTACATGAGTAGGTTCTTTAGTGGTGATTTGTGAGATTTTGCTGCAGTCATTGCCCCGGAAATACACACTAAACACAATTTGTAGCCTTTTAGCTCTCACCCCCCTCCCACCCTTTCCCCCGAGTCCCCAAAGTTCATTGTATCATTCTTATCCCTTTGCATCCTGATAGCTTAGCTCCTACTTATGAGTGAGAACATGAGATGTTTACTTTTCCATTCCTGAGTTACTTCACTTAGAATAATAGTCTCCAGTTCTATCCAGGTTGCCACAAATGTCATTAATTCATTTCTTTTTGTGACTGAGTAGTATTCCATCATATACATATATACATTCATGTGTGTGTGTGTATATATATACACATTCATGTGTGTGTGTGACACAATATCTTTATCCACTTGTTGATTGATGGGCATTAGGGCTGGTTCCATATTTTTGCAATTGTAAATTGTGCTTCTATAAACTTGCATGTGCAAGTATCTTTTTCATATAATGACTTCTTTTCCTCTGGGTAGATACCCAGTAGTGGGATTGCCGGATCAAATGGTAGTCCTACTTTTAGTTCTTTAAGGAATCTCCACACTGTTTTCCATAGTGGTTGTACTAGTTTACATTCCCACCAGCAGTGTAGAAGTGTCCTCTTTTCACTGCATCCATGCCAATGTCTATTATTTTTCAATTTTTTCATTATGGCCATTCCTGCAGGAGTAAAGTGGTGTCACATTGTGGTTTTGATTTGCATTTCCCTGGTCATTAGTGATACTGAGCATTTTTAAATATGTTTCTTGGCCATTTGTATATCTTCTTTTGAGAATTGTCTGTTTATATCTTTAGCTGACTTTTTCATGGCATTGTTTGCTTTTTTTCTTGTTGATTTGAGTTCCTTGTAGTTTGTGGATATTAGTCCTTTGTTGGATGTATACATTGTGAAGATTTTCTCCCACTCTGTGGGTTGTCTGTTTACTCTGCTGACTGTTCCTTTTGCTGTGCAGAAACCCTTCTAGACATTGGCTTAGGCAAAGACTTCATGACCAATAACTCAAAAGCAAATGCAACAAAAACAAAGATAAATAGGTAGGACTTAATATTAAAATTATACTTAAATTTAAATAGAAGGGACAAACCGACCTCAAAAAATCAAAGGATATAAGAGGTTCTGGTATTGTTACTGTTGACTGCAGTGTCCTGGTTGTGGCTCAAGTTTTATCTTTATTTGTTTTCATGGTTGTTAAAGTCTTAATTCTAGACTTTGGTTGCTGAAATAGCCTTGAAACTGATTTACTATTAAGACAAAAAAAATTCATTAAAAATGTGGGAACATTTGTTTTGGTTAATTTGTTGACCCCCTTGTGGCTCCGATAATACTGAAATAACCTTTAAAATGTTTGGATACATTATTCGTCAACTTAAGTGAGCTCTCTGTTTCAGTTTGACTGCTAGGTAGTTCACGTTTGCTTCAACTCTTCCCCCCCACCAACACGACATGTATTTTTCTTCACATAACTGTTTATAGATCTTATCTTGTTTTCATGACATTCAATATATGATGATATTGAGGTGCATTTTAAGATCTATTTGATCATTTTAAGATCTATTTGCAGTCCCCTTACTTATATAAAGTATATTTATTAAGGTACCCCTATGTTTCAGGCACTATGCTTGGCCTAGGGGATAGAATGTTGAACAAGATAAACATGATCTCAGCTGTACATAGTAGTTTTTACATTATAGAGAGGGGGAATATAATTTTAAAAAATAAGAAATAAGTGAATTTTAATTTATGACACGCTTAAAAGAAGCATGGTGCTGGCCTCTGCTCAGTTTTTAGGGAGACCTCAGGAAGCTTTTATTCAAGGTGGAAGATGAAATAGGAGCAAGCACTTCACATGGTGAAAAACAGGTGCAAGGTGGGGGCGGGGTGCCGCAGTTTTCAACAACCAGATCTTGCAACTCATTGTCTCCAAGACAGTACCAAGCCGTGAGAAATCTGTCCCCGTGATCCAGTCAATTCCAACAAGGCCCCACCTCCGATATTGGGGATTACATTTCAACATGAATTTGAAGTTAGATTCTTCAACTTCAACAAATAGTGGGGACAAATGTCCAAAGTATGTCAGTTGATTTTGGTGGCTAAGTACAAATTATACAATTGCACCATCAGAACGTGCATCAGGCACTTTACCCAAACTTGTTTTTATTGCTTTCCTGCCACTCATGAACTTGCCCATACTTATTTTTATTCTGTTGAAACTTTCCCATTTGCTTCACAATCCATGATGGCACAAGACAGCATCTAGTTTTCTTTATGACCTTTAAAAAACATTGACTTTATTTATATGTATGTATGTATGTATGTACGTATTTATTTATTTATTTATTGAGATGGAGTCTCACTCTGCCATGCTGGAGTACAGTGGCACAATCTTGGCTCACTGCAACTTCCACCTCTTGGGTTCAAGCAGTTCCCTGCCTCAGCCTCCCAAGTAGCTGGGATTATAGGCGCCCACCACCACGCCCTGGTATTTTTTGTAGTTTTAATAGAGACCGGGTTTCACCATCTTGGCCAGGCTAGTCTTGAACTCCTGACCTAGAGATCTACCCGCCTCGGCCTCCTGAACTACTTGACACTGCACCTAGTCAAGACTTTATTTTGGAGCAGTTTTAGATGCTCAGCAAAATTGAGTGGACAGTGCAAAGTGCAAACAGAGCCTCCCTGCCATGATCTTGCACCAAAATGTTACATTTGTCACAATCAATGATCGAACATTGACACATCATTATCAACCAAAGTACATTTCCTTCTTTGTGTTGTACATTTTATAATGTACAAATGTAAATGACGAGTATGCACCATTACAGTATTATTCAAAATATATCACTTTCCTCCAAAAGTCCCCTGAACTCCACCCATTCATCTTTCTCTTCTCTGATACCCCTTTTCACAGTCTCCACAAGTTTTGTGTAGGGTGTAAAGTCTGTGTCTAGATTAATTTTTTCATGTGTATATCTACTGGTTCCAGAACTATTTGTTGAAATAAACTATCTTTGCTAAATTGTACTTTTCTCCTTTGTCAAAGATCTGTTTACTATATTTATGTGGGTTTATTTCTGGTTCTCTGCTCTGTTGCGCTGATCTATTCGTCTATTCTATTGCCAGTACCACACTACCTTAATTACTATAGTTTTATTTTAAGTTTTGAAATTGAGTAGTGCCAGTCCTCCAACTTTCTTCTTCTCCTTAATATTATGTTGGCTATTCTAGGGTTTTTACTTCTACATATACACTTTGGGATCAGTTTTTTGATAACTACAAAATAACTTCCTGTGATATAGATTGGGATTGCAATGAATCTGTAGATCAATTTGAGAAAAGCTGATATCTTGACAATATTGAATATTTTTTATAGATGTTCTTTATCAGTTGGAGGAAGTTCTGCTCTATTACAATTTTTTGGTATATTTTTATTATTAATGGATTTTGGATTTTATCAAATGCTTTTTCTGCATCTGTTGATATGATATGGTGATTTACATTCTGTAATCTATTGATGTAATGGAATATACTAATTCATTTTTGGATGTTGAACCAATGTTGCATACCTGAAAGTTAATAATTATTTGTGTACATTTTGCATTTAATTTGCTAATATTTTATTGAGGGTTTTTACACCTATATTCATGAGATATATTCGTCTTTGGTTTTGTTTTCTTGTAGAGTCTTTATCTAGTTTTGCTTTAAAGTAATACTGACCTCATGAACAAGTTAGGATAGGTTTTCTCTGCTTTTATTTGCTAGAGGAGATTGCAGATAATTTGCTATTTCTTCTTTAAATATTTGATAGTATTCACCAGCGAACCCATTTGGGAACAATGCTTTCTGATTTGAAGATTTTTAATTATTGATTAAACATTTTTAATAGACACAGGCGTACTCAGATAATCTATTCCTTCTTGTGTGAGTTTTAGAAAATTATATTTTGGAAGGAATTAGTCTATTTCATCTATGTTATAAAATTCGTGGGCATACAGTTTATTTCTTTTTTACCACTTTGATGTTCACTCATTATGGCTTCCCTTTTATTTTTGATATTAGTCATTTATGTCTTCTCTTTTTTTTAAAATTTATTTATTATTATTATACTTTAAGTTGTAGGGTACATGTGCATAACGTGCAGGTTTGTTACATATGTATACTTGTGCCATGTTGGTGTGCTGCACCCATCAACTCATCATTTACATCAGGTATAACTCCCAATGCAATCCCTCCTCCCTCCCCCCCCCATGATAGGCCCCTGTGTGTGATGTTTCCCTTCTTGAGTCCAAGTGATCTTATTGTTCAGTTCCCACCTATGAGTGAGAACATGTGGTGTTTGGTTTTCTGTTCTTGTGATAGTTTGCTAAGAATGATGGTTTCCAGCTGCATCCATGTCCCTACAAAGGACACAAACTCATCCTTTTTGATGGCTGCATAGTATTCCATGGTGTATATGTGCCACATTTTCTTAATCCAATCTGTCACTGATGGACATTTGGGTTGATTCCAAGTCTTTGCTATTGTGAATAGTGCTGCAATAAACATACGTGTGCATGTGTCTTTATAGCAGCATAATTTATAATCCTTTGGGTATATTCCCAGTAATGGGATGGCTGGGTCATATGGTACATCTAGTTCTAGATCCTTGAGGAATCGCCATACTGTTTTCCATAATGGTTGAACTAGTTTACAATCCCACCAACAGTGTAAAAGTGTTCCTATTTCTCCACATCCTCTCCAGCACCTGTTGTCTCCTGACTATTTAATGATCGCCATTCTAACTGGTGTGAGATGGTATCTCATTGTGGTTTTGATTTGCATTTCTCTGATGGCCAGTGATGATGAGCATTTTTTCATGTGTCTGTTGGCTGTATGAATGTCTTCTTTTGAGAAATGTCTGTTCATATCCTTTGCCCACTTTTTGATGGGGTTGTTTGTTTTTTTCTTGTAAATTTGTTTGAGTTCTTTGTAGGTTCTGGATATTAGCCCTTTGTCAGATGAGTAGATTGCAAAAATTTTCTCCCATTCTGTAGGTTGCCTGTTCACTCTGATGGTAGTTTCTTTTGCTGTGCAGAAGCTCTTTAATTTAATGAGATCCCATTTGTCAATTTTGGCTTTTGCTGCTGTTGCTTTTGGTGTTTTAGACATGAAGTCTTTGCCCATGCCTATGTCCTGAATGGTACTACCTAGGTTTTCCTCTAGGATTTTTATGGTATTAAGTCTAACATTTAAGTCTCTAATCCATCTTGAATTAATTTTCGTATAAGGAGTAAGGAAAGGATCCAGTTTCAGCTTTCTACTTATGGCTAGCCAATTTTCCCAGCACCATTTATTAAATAGGGAATCCTTTCCCCATTTCTTGTTTCTCTCAGGTTTGTCAAAGATCAGATGGCTGTAGATGTGTGGTATTATTTCTGGGGACTCTGTTCTGTTCCATTGGTCTATATCTCTGTTTTGGTACCAGTACCATGCTGTTTTGGTTACTGTAGCCTTGTAGTATAGTTTGAAGTCAGGTAGCGTGATGCCTCCAGCTTTGTTCTTTTGACTTAGGATTGTCTTGGAGATGCGGGCTCTTTTTTGGTTCCATATGAACTTTAAAGCAGTTTTTTCCAATTCTGTGAAGAAACTCATTGGTAGCTTGATGGGGATGGCATTGAATCTATAAATTACCTTGGGCAGTATGGCCATTTTCACGATATTGATTCTTCCTATCCATGAGCATGGTATGTTCTTCCATTTGTTTGTGTCCTCTTTTATTTCACTGAGCAGTGGTTTGTAGTTCTCCTTGAAGAGGTCCTTTACATCCCTTGTAAGTTGGATTCCTAGGTATTTGATTCTCTTTGGAGCAATTGTGAATGGAAGTTCATTCCTGATTTGGCTCTCTGTTTGTCTGTTACTGGTGTATAAGAATGCTTGTGATTTTTGCACATTAATTTTGTATCCTGAGACTTTGCTGAAGTTGCTTATCAGCTTAAGGAGATTTTGGGCTGAGACAATGGGGTTTTCTAAATATACAATCATGTCATCTGCAAACAGGGACAGTTTGACTTCTTCTTTTCCTAACTGAATACCCTTGATTTCTTTCTCTTGCCTGATTGCCCTAGCCAGAACTTCCAACACTATGTTGAATAGGAGTGGTGAGAGAGGGCATCCCTGTCTTGTGCCAGTTTTCAAAGGGAATTTTTCCAGTTTTTGCCCATTCAGTATGATATTGGCTGTGGGTTTGTCATAAATAGCTGTTATTATTTTGAGGTACGTTCCATCAATACCGAATTTATTGAGCGTTTTTAGCATGAAGGGCTGTTGAATTTTGTCAAAAGCCTTTTCTGCATCTATTGAGATAATCATGTGGTTCTTGTCTTTGGTTCTGTTTATATGCTGGATTATGTTTATTGATTTGCGAATGTTGAACCAGCCTTGCATCCCAGGGATGAAGCCCACTTGATCATGGTGGATAAGCTTTTTGATGTGCTGCTGAATCCGGTTTGCCAGTATTTTATTGAGGATTTTTGCATCGATGTTCATCAGGGATATTGGTCTAAAATTCTCTTTTTTTGTTGTGTCTCTGCCAGGCTTTGGTATCAGGATGATGTTGGCCTCATAAAATGAGTTAGGGAGGATTCCCTCTTTTTCTATTGATTGGAATAGTTTCAGAAGGAATGGTACCAACTCCTCCTTGTACCTCTGGTAGAATTCAGCTGTGAATCCATCTGGTCCTGGACTTTTTTTGGTTGGTAGGCTATTAATTATTGCCTCAATTTCAGAGCCTGCTATTGGTCTATTCAGGGATTCAACTTCTTCCTGGTTTAGTCTTGGAAGAGTGTAAGTGTCCAGGAAATTATCCATTTCTTCTAGATTTTCCAGTTTATTTGCGTAGAGGTGTTTATAGTATTCTCTGATGGTAGTTTGTATTTCTGTGGGGTCGGTGGTGATATCCCCTTTATCATTTTTAATTGCGTCGATTTGATTCTTCTCTCTTTTCTTCTTTATTAGTCTTGCTAGTGGTCTGTCAATTTTGTTGATCTTTTCAAAAAAACAACTCCTGGATTCATTGATTTTTTGGGGAGTTTTTTGTGTCTCTATCTCCTTCAGTTCTGCTCTGATCTTAGTTATTTCTTGCCTTCTGCTAGCTTTCGAATGTGTTTGCTCTTGCTTCTCTAGTTCTTTTAATTGTGATGTTAGAGTGTCAATTTTAGATCTTTCCTGCTTTCTCTTGTGGGCATTTAGTGCTATAAATTTCCCTCTACACACTGCTTTAAATGTGTCCCAGAGATTCTGGTATGTTGTATCTTTGTTCTCATTGGTTTCAAAGAACATCTTTATTTCTGCCTTCATTTCGTTATGTACCCAGTAGTCATTCAGGAGCAGGTTGTTCAGTTTCCATGTAGTTGAGCGGTTTGGATTGAGTTTCTTAGTCCTGAGTTCTAGTTTGATTGCACTGTGGTCTGAGAGACAGTTTGTTATAATTTCTGTTCTTGTACATTTGCTGAGGAGTGCTTTACTTCCAATTATGTGGTCGATTTTGGAGTAAGTACGATGTGGTGCTGAGAAGAATGTATATTCTGTTGATTTTGGGTGGAGAGTTCTATAGATGTCTATTAGGTCTGCTTGCTGCAGAGATGAGTTCAATTCCTGGATATCCTTGTTAACTTTCTGTCTCGTTGATCTGTCTAATGTTGACAGTGGAGTGTTGAAGTCTCCCATTATTATTGTATGGGAGTCTAAGTCTCTTTGTAAGTCTCTAAGGACTTGCTTTATGAATCTGGGTGCTCCTGTATTGGGTGCATATATATTTAGGATAGTTAGCTCTTCCTGTTGAATTGATCCCTTTACCATTATGTAATGGCCTTCTTTGTCTCTTTTGATCTTTGATGGTTTAAAGTCTGTTTTATCAGAGACTAGTATTGCAACCCCCGCTTTTTTTTGTTCTCCATTTGCTTGGTAAATCTTCCTCCATCCCTTTATTTTGAGCCTATGTATGTCTCTGCGTGTGAGATGGGTCTCCTGAATACAGCAGACTGATGGGTCTTGACTCTTTATCCAGTTTGCCAGTCTGTGTCTTTTAATTGGAGCATTTAGTCCATTTACATTTAAGGTTAAGATTGTTATGTGTGAACTTGATCCTGCCATTATGATATTCACTGGTTATTTTGCTCGTTAGTTGATGCAGTTTCTTCCTAGCCTCGATGGTCTTTACATTTTGGCATGTTTTTGCAATGGCTGGTACCGGTTGTTCCTTTCCATGTTGAGTGCTTCCTTCAGGGTCTCTTGTAAGGCAGGCCTAGTGGTGACAAAATCTCTAAGCATTTGCTTATCTGTAAAGGATTTTATTTCTCCTTCACTTATGAAACTTAGTTTGGCTGGATATGAAATTCTGGGTTAAAAATTCTTTTCTTTAAGAATGTTGAATATTGGCCCCCACTCTCTTCTGGCTTGGAGAGTTTCTGCCGAGAGATCTGCTGTTAGTCTGATGGGCTTCCCTTTGTGGGTAACCCGACCTTTCTCTCTGGCTGCCCTTAAGATTTTTTCCTTCATTTCAACTTTGGTGAATCTGGCAATTATGTGTCTTGGAGTTGCTCTTCTCGAGGAGTATCTTTGTGGCGTTCTCTGTATTTCCTGGATTTGAATGTTGGCCTGCCCTACTAGGTTGGGGAAGTTCTCCTGGATGATATCCTGAAGAGTGTTTTCCAACTTGGTTCCATTTTCCCCCTCACTTTCAGGCACCCCAATCAGACGTAGATTTGGTCTTTTTACATAATCCCATACTTCTTGCAGGCTTTGTTCATTTCTTTTTCTTCTTTTTTCTTTTGGTTTCTCTTCTCGCTTCATTTCTTTCATTTGATCCTCAATCGCAGATACTCTTTCTTCCAGTTGATCGAGTCGGTTACTGAAGCTTGTGCATTTGTCACGTATTTCTCGTGTCATGGTTTTCATCTCTTTCATTTCGTTTATGACCTTCTCTGCATTAATTACTCTAGCCATCAATTCTTCCACTTTTTTTCAAGATTTTTAGTTTCTTTGCGCTGGGTACGTAATTCCTCCTTTAGCTCTGAGAAATTTGATGGACTGAAGCCTTCTTCTCTCATCTCGTCAAAGTCATTCTCCGTCCAGCTTTGATCCGTTGCTGGCGATGAGCTGCGCTCCTTTGCCAGGGGAGATGCGCTCTTATTTTTTGAATTTCCAGATTTTCTGCCCTGCTTTTTCCCCATCTTTGTGGTTTTATCTGCCTCTTTTCTTTGATGATGGTGATGTACTGATGGGGTTTTGGTGTAGGTGTCCTTCCTGTTTGATAGTTTTCCTTCTAACAGTCAGGACCCTCAGCTGTAGGTCTGTTGGAGATTGCTTGAGGTCCACTCCGGACCCTGTTTGCCTGGGTATCAGCAGCAGAGGCTGCAGAAGATAGAATATTTCTGAACAGCGAGTGTACCTGTCTGATTCTTGCTTTGGAAGCTTCCTCTCAGGGGTGTACTCCACCCTGTGAGGTGTGGGGTGTCAGACTGCCCCTAGTGGGGGATGTCTCCCAGTTAGGCTACTCAGGGGTCAGGGACCCACTTGAGCAGGGAGTCTGTCCCTTCTCAGATATCACCCTCCGTGTTGGGAGATCCACTGCTCTCTTCAAAGCTGTCAGACAGAGTCGTTTGCGTCTGCAGAGGTTTCGGCTGTGTTTGTTATTGCCCTGTCCCCAGAGGTGGAGTCTACAGAGACAGGCAGGTTTCCTTGAGCTGCTGTGAGCTCCACCCAGTTCGAGCTTCCCAGCAGCTTTGTTTACCTACTTAAGCCTCAGCAATGGCGGGCGCCCCTACCCCAGCCTCCCTGCTGCCTTGCGGGTAGATCACAGACTGCTGTGCTAGCAATGAGGGAGGCTCCGTGGGTGTGGGACCCTCCCGGCCAGGTGTGGGATATGATCTCCTGGTGTGCCTGTTTGCTTAAAGCACAGTATTGGGGTGGGAGTTACCCGATTTTCCAGGTGTTGTGTGTCTCAGTTCCCCTGGCTAGGAAAAGGGATTCCCTTCCCCCTTGTGCTTCCCAGGTGAGGCAATGCCTCGCCCTGCTTCAGCTCTCGCTGGTCGGGCTGCAGCAGCTGACCAGCACTGATCGTCCGGCACTCCCCAGTGAGATGAACCCAGTACCTCAGTTGAAAATACAGAAATCACCGGTCTTCTGTGTCGCTCGCACTGGGAGTTGGAGACTGGAGCTGCTCCTATTCGGCCATCTTGCTCCTCCCCCCTCTTTTATATTTAGTTAGCATGGCTAGAGTATTATAAATTTTATTGATCTTCTCAAAGAAACAACTTTTGGTTTCATTGATTTTACTATGATTTCCTGTTTCCAAATTCATTGATTTATTTCAAATATGTGTTATATTATTTCTTTTGCTTACTTTGGATTCAGTTTACTCTTTTTCTAGTTTCATGAGGTAAAGCTTAGATTACTCATTTCAGATCTTTCTTCTTTTTAATATATAAATTCATATTAATTCACTGCTATAGATTTCCTTGTGAGCACTAGTTTTGTGGCATCAAATGATTTTTTGGTAAGTTGTATTTTCATTTTCATTTAGTTCAAAGTAGTTTTAAATTTATCTTGAGACTTTTTTGTCGCCGTGTGTCTTACTTATTAGTGTGTTGCTTAATCTTTATGTATTTTGTGGTTTTCTGGCTATCTTTCTGTTGTTGGTTTCTAATTATTTCCATTGTGCTCTGAGAGCACACATTGTATAATTTATATTCTTTTAAATTTGATTTAGTGTGTTTTGTGGCCTAGAATGAGGTCTATCTTGCTGAATCAGTGTAAGCCTGAGGATAATGTGTTTTCTCCTGTTGCTGGGTAAAATATACTATAAGTGTCTATTAGATCCAATTGGTTGATAGTGTTAAGTTCAACTGTATCTTTCCTGATGCTCTTCTGGCTGGATCTGTTCATTTCTGACAGAGGGGTGTTGAAGTATTCCAATATAATAGTAGATAGTATCGTTCTCCTTGCATTTCTATTAGTTTTGCCACATCTATATTGACACTCTGTTTTTAGACACATTCATTAAATATTATTATGTCTCTTTGAGTAATTGACTTTTTTATCACTAGATAACAGTCCTGTTTATCCTTGACATGTTTTCTTGCTCTGAAGTCTACTCTCTTTGAAATTGATATAGCCACTCACTTTCTTTATTCCTTTACTTTTAATCTAGATGTGTCTTTATATTGAAAATAGTTGTTTTTTTTTTTTTTTTTTTTTTTTAAGACAACACACAGTTGGGTCTTCTTTTTTTAATCCACTCTGACAGTCTCTGTCTTTTAATTGGTATATTTAAATCATTGATGTTTAAGGTGATTACTGATATAATTTGGTTAATATCTGCAACATTGTTTACTGTTTTCTATTCATTATCCTTCTTTCTTTTTATTTTTATCTTCCATTTTTATTCTGCCTCCTCAATCTTAATTGATGATTTGATATGATTTTGTTTTCTCACCTTTCTTAGCATATACATTATACTTTTTTTATACTTTACTCTTCTTTAAACTGCTTTTACTTATTGGTTGCTGTACAGATTAAAATATGTATTTACAATAAATGCAACTCTAGTTTCAAATAACACTATGCCACTTTGGAAGTAGTACAATTACCCTCTAATGAAGTATTGCTACTTTCTCCCTCCCATTCCTTCTGTAATAACTGTCATTCATTTAACTTATCTATAGCTATAATAATTGTATGCATTGCTGCTATTATTATTTTGAACAAACGTATTTGTTAGACTATTAAAAATAAGAAATATGTTTTATTTTACCTTCATTTATTCATTTACTAATGTTCTCATTTTCTTTATTTAGATCCACGTTTCTGACCTGTGTTATTTTCCTTATCTTTAAATAATTGTTTTTAAGCTTTCTTGCCAGGTAGTGTTACTGGCAACAATTGCCTCAGTTTTTGTTTGTCTGGAAGAGTCTTTATTTGTCCTTCACTTTTGAAAATTAATTTGGCTGGATGGATAATTCGAGGTTGGTGGGTTGTTTTCAAGACTTTAAATATTTTATTGTACTTTCTTGTTGTTAGGACAGTTATTTTTTTAACAAAAAAAGAGGAAAGTTTATTGAAATTTCAAGCTACATTTGAAAAATCAAAATTCAAATCCTGGAAACATACATCAGGATAAAGTTTTAGAAACTATCACACACTCCCTGTATTAGTCCTTTCTCGTGCTGCTATGAAGAAATACCGGAGACTTCATCATTTATAGAGAAGAGAGGTTTTAACTGACTCACAGTTCCACATGGCTGGGAAAATGCCTCAGGAAACTTACAAACGTGGTGGAAGTCATCTCTTTACAGGGCAGCAGGAGACAGAATGAATGCCAAGTGGAGGGGGAAGCACTTTATAAAGCCATCAGATCTCGTGAGAACTCACTCACTATCATGAGAACAGCATAGGGAAATCCACTACCGTGATTCAGTTATCTTCACTTGGTCCCTCCCTTGACACGGGGATTATTACAATTCAAGTTGAGATTTGGGTAGGGACACAGAGCCAAACCATATAACTCCCCTACAGACAAGCTCCCTGCATACACCTCCCAGGCTTCACTGGATTAAAGCCATTCCCTTGTCCATCCTTCATCCACAGTAGGACACCTTCCTTCTTTTCACTTGTAAGTTTTCCACATAATTATTTCTTTATTTTAAAATAATTAAACATAATTTAAATGACACTGTGAAGTGCAAACTGATCTGTTAACCCCATTCTGTGAAGTCAGCACCACTGAATGGTGGGTTTGGCATTCTAATGACTTCATGTGTCTTCAGTGGACAGCTGGGGAAAGGATTGCAGCAGTAAGGCATCTGTGGCTGCATTCAGAGGCTGGCACGCTCCCTGCCTTTACTTACGAGATTTACTTAACCTAAAGGAGAAACAGAATCAATATGGCAAATGAATACAGTCAAAAGACTTAGCCTTAAGAGATAAGATACCAGTCAATACTCCCAAAGCTGTTTAGACCCTTTGACATGTAGGTGGATGAGTGTATGTATACATCACTACACTAAGACACAGATCAAGCCCTATGTGTGTGTGTGTGTGTGTGTGCGCGCGTGTGTGTGTGTGTGTGTGCATTTGTGACTTTAAGAAAAACTATGCCAATACTAACCAAGCAGAACTTTGTAAGCAGTCATCTTAAAGCTGTAATCTCACACTGCACTGTGTACAAAACCACGCTTTATACCATATTAACCAACAGAAGGCTGACTTGGCTCAATCTGTCCCTTCTGTGTCCTCTGCTTTCACAAAGCAGAGGAGAAAAGGGAGGCTGCCTCTGCTTAAAACACAAGCGACTTATTTATAGGAACAGTTGCTGTCAGGTGAAGTTGTTGAAGACGTCCATGGAATGAGAAATAGGCCCCTTATACTTTCTGGAGAAAACTGGTGTCACATCTCAAACTACCCTTCCTCTTTGCCAGGTGCAACTAAGTTGCCCAGTCCCTGGGAGCCCCCAGGGTGCAGTAGCATTAGAGGCTCACTGGCTTGGAGTTACTAGACCCCATGCAACTCAGCCTCCAGAGATCTACTCTTTGTCGGGGATCTGTCACTAGAGTGGACCCAGGTGGCCAAGTCCCTTTTTCTTTTTTTTCCTTTTTCTTTTTTTTTATTTGACAGAGTCTCGCTCTGTCACCCAGGCTGGAGTGCAATGGCACAATCTCGGCTCACTGCAGCCTCCACCTACCAGGTTCAAGCAATTCTCGTGCCTCAGCCTCCTGAGTAGTTGGTATTACGGGTGTGCGCCACCACACCCCGCTAATATTTGTATTTTTTTAGTAGAGATGGGGTTTCACCAACTTGGCCAGGCTGGTCTCGAACTCCTTGCCTCAAGTGATCTGCCTGCCTCAGCCTCCCAAAATGCTGGAATTACTGGCATGAACCACTGTGCCCGGCCTGGCCATGTTCTTAGGACGTCTCTTGACACCAGCTATACAAGGTGTAAACTTCTCATGAGATGATGCTTGGGAAGCCAAAAACAAACTGGAAATAACTAGGTAAAACAAGTTTAGTGGCTTTGCTCACTCTGAGGACAGAACCACTTACACTGCAGAACCACCAAGGGCCTCAGGCACTTGGGATTCAGCAGCTTGCTCTTTAGGGCTCAGACCAGACTGGAACTTCTCCAGCTGCTCTGGCTTGCCAGGGTTTTCAAGAGGGTGTTCTTGCACTCCAGCTGGGAGTTCATCTCCACCAGCTCTAGTATCTGCTCCTTCAGAATCTCCACCTCTTCTCACACAGCATGCATCAGATGATTCTTCATCAGACCGAGGGATCCATGGCCTGCTCTATCTTGTTGTCTACGGCCACCATGCTGGCTCTGGAGGCACTGACTTTAAAACTAGCTAGGAATTCCTTCTGGGCTGAGAAGCTTCCAGCCTTCTCCAAAGCAGTGCATGGTGGGCAGCCAGAAACCTGCCTCACCTTGCACAGCCCTGCCCAGCCCTGCCCACCTTTCCTATGAGTCTGGCTACCTATGTGGCTGCAGCAGCTGGTTCTGATGGCACAGGCTGCAATGAAAAAAAAAGAAGTCCAATATAATTCTTATCCTTATTGCTTTCCGGTTAAGGTATTTTTGTCTCTTATGATCTTTTTCAAGATTTTTTCTGTCTTTGATTTTCTTTATATAATTTTCGCAGGTGTAGACTTTTTGACATTTATATTGCTCTGTGTGCTTTGAAATGCCTGTAACTGTGGTTTGGTGTCTGAAATTAATCCTAGTAGATTCTCAGTGATTATTGCTTCAAGTATTTCTCCTGTTCCTTTCTCTTTTTCTTCTTTTCCCAGTATTCTCATTACATATGTTATACCTTTTGTAGTCATCTCACATTTCTGTTCTATTTTTTTTTTTCTGTATTTTAGTTCTTTGAATTTCAGTTTGTGAAATTTCTATTGACATTATCTTCCAGTTCACTGTTTCCTTCATGGGCCATGTTCAGTTTACTAATGAACCCATCAAAGGTATTCTTTTATGTTACAGTGTTTTTGATTTCTAGCATTTCCTTGTATTCTTTCTTAAAATTTCCATCTCACGGCTTACATTATCCATCTGTTCTTGCATGTTGACACTTTTTTCATTAGAATATTTGGCTTATTAAATCAGTTATTTTAAATTTTCTGTCAGATAATCCTCTGTGTCATATCTGAATCCAGATCTTACATTTGCTTTGTCTCTTCAAATTGTGTGGTCTTTTGTGATTTTTTGTTGGAAGGAAGTTATGATATACTGGATAACTGTGGCATATAGGTCTTCACTGATGTATTGCTAGAATGTGGGTGGAAGGAGAATCATCATATTGCCCTGTGGTTTGACCTCAGCCTTTTAGTGAGCCTGTTTCCCTGAGCTATGACCTTTGTAATTGCTTCTCATCATTCCTCCACCACCTAGGTGATACAGGGGCTCCAGATATTGCTGGAGTTAAATACTTTCCTTCCAGGTTGGTTAGCCTCTGGTAAAGCCCCAGTGGATACAGCTTTAACAAAATAGTCTTTCTTGAGGGCGGGCCTTGTGAAAAACTGAATGCTCTCAGAGTATTTCCTAATGGCTGCTTTTCCTCTCCTCCTGCTGAAATAACTCAGACATTTTTCTCTGATGTTCACTGTGAGAACCTAGTTATCTCTTGGCAGTAAAACTCACAAAAATGTGAAAGCATCTCTAAGACTACCCCCACTTTGGAGCTTTTAACTCTCAAACTTTTTTCACACAAATCCTCCAGAAATGTATTAATTATTGTTTTAATTTTTCTACTCTGGATTGGTTAACATGGGTATTTATGTGCGTGCATTTCTGCTTCAATAAGTTGTTATTCTATCTGCTTATCTTCTTCTACAATTTTGGGAACAGAGGTTTGCCCTATGACCTAGGTTCTCTGATGAATCAATAATATGGTGTTGATTTTCAGTTTGTTCAGCTTTTGTTGTTGTTGTGTGGACAGGACTGTTGACCTCCACATTCTTTACATGATTAACTGGAAACTGGAAATTCTCTTTATGAACATTTCAAGTGGGAAAGTTTTCTGGGACCTTTTTGTCTCTGTATTGACATGTTAGTCCTTTTATTTATTTATTTATTTATTTTATTTTTTTATTATTTTTTTTTTGAGATGGAGTTTCGTTCTTGTCGCCCAGGCTGGAGGGCAGTGGCGCAATTTTGGCTCACTGCAACATCTGCCTCCCGGGTTCAAGCGATTCTCCTGCCTCAGCCTACAGAGTAGCTGGGATTACAAGCGCTTGCCACCACACCCAGCTAATTTTTGTATTTTTAGTAGAGCCGGGGTTTCTCCATGTTTGTCAGGCTTGTCTCAAACTCCTGACCTCAGGCGATCTGCCTGCCTCGGCCTCCCAAAGTGCTAGGATTACAGGCGTAAGCCACCGCTCCCGGCAGTAATTCTTATAACAAGATTTTCGGTTATTTATGAGTGGAAGCTGGCATGATGTTAGTCTTTGGTAGAAATTACTAGTCCTGTGCATCTTGAGGCAGAATAAAAGTTCAATTCAGAGAAAAAAACCCTAACTATATAAAAACAATGAGATAGGTAAAGACAAATGCCAAAGTGATAAGTTTAGTTGTTTATCCAACAAGTTGCCTTTTATCAAGTTGACAGCTACAGTATTTTTGTTTTTGTGGTTGGAAAACTGGAGTATCAATTAAGATACTTTCAGCCACGTGTATTAGAATACCAGACTGAAATGGAATTAAACCCTAGAGGTTTATTACTTTCACATAAAAAATACCAGAGAGAGATGGTTCAGGTGTTGGTTAAATGGCTTCTTTTATTCTCTCAGTCTTCCCTTTGAAGGATCTCATCCTCACATACTTATAACTGAAGCCCCAGGAATCTCAAGCTGACAGACTATATTTGATGCAGGGAAGGGCAAAGTAGAACATTTGCCTAGTTTTTCACTCCTAATCGTGGAAGAAAACCTTTTTCTGAAGCCATATCCCAGCACAGAAGATTTCTTCTTGGATTCCATTGGCCCCAGTTGGTTTTCAGCCTCAAATCCTAGTGAAGAATCAGATATAAACATTAGGGCACCATAAAAATCGAGGATGTTTATGTCTATTTCTGAGTAAGAATATGAGAATAGTGTTTATAATTTTGGGGGGAATAAAATGGCCTATTAAGGAAAAATATTTTACTTCTACATGAAATTTAGCATTTCAACATTGAAGTTGCTTTTTATATGCATATTCTAAATGTATCCCCCCAATGATAAGCTTTGCTGATATAATTTAATTTTTATTTGCCACCAGTTCTTCAATACGTGAAGAAGAGAACTATCTTAACCATGAGTTTTTTGTTGAGTTAATTTCTCACTTTAAACTGTTATCACTTGTGAAATGTATAACTACGGAGGAGCAGTGTGTGAGAGACAGAGTAAAAATAGACATGTGAAGTCTGCTGTATTCGATCTAGCCGTAACATAATTATTTTGCAATGAAAGGTATAGTTCTGAATTTACCGGAACTACTTAATTCTTTTCAGTTACAAGTCAGGATAATAAACTACTTGAAAACATATAATGAAACCGAAGGACATAGTTCCTTTTTTTACTTTAATAAGTGGATTCAGGTTAATTGCTTTTATTTTACATTGAAATGAATAGTTTGGTTAGGTCAGAGCTTAATAAAACATGAATGAATGAATGTACATGGTATAAAATCACATTTTTCTTGTTTTTTTTCCGATGTGTTTCAGATAGAGTGATTAACCATCCCTGCTAATGTGGAACAGAGAGGTCTCATGGGATACTGGGACTTTCAGTGCTAAAAGTAGTAAAGTCTAAGGAAAACTAAGAGGAATTGATCACTCTAGCTTCAGAGTGTCTTAAAGCTCCGAAGTATATATTTTGGATTAGAATTCATGAATGAATTTGAGGCAGTTGGCAAATAAATGTATTTCATGAGAAGTCATCTTTCTGTCATCCTTAATATAAAACTCTTTGTTTTCTAATTTGGCTTTCTTAGTAAATCATTTGGCTTCTTTAATAGTTTCTGTAGTCACATCTTATTATTCTTTTGGTCTTTGCCTCTCATTTCAAAATAATTCTGATAATAATTAATTTACAACATAACACATAGTATTTATTAAAAGTGTGGACTTTGTGAGAAGCATAACTTAGAAACAGAATCCATTGACTGTGAGTGTAACATACTGCATTGTGTTTTCATCTACAGCTGGCTGGCAAAATGTAACAATGTGAAAGAAGAAAACTCTAGGAAGAAACTTCAACAGCAAAATGAAATGTCCGTTGATTTGCAGTTTAATGTTTATTTAATACAATATTCCCCCAGATCCACAATATTTTACTGGCAAAACTAGTCCTGACCCTTCCTAAAACTGTTTGACAATGAGAAGTTTATGGTAATGCATGGTAGTATGTTTTAAGATAATATTTAGCTAGTGGCACATTGCACCTCCTGTTATAATTAAAGTATTTTTTGTGGTAAATACAAAATTTAAAAATGTTTGCTATGATAAATGTAATGTTTTGCTGAAAGTCTTCAGCATTGACTACATTGAAAATTCTTGGAAAATATGTTTCAAATTTAAAAAACTTAATGTACTCAAAGTTTTTCAGTAACACTTCTTCTACTTATATTGTAGCTACTTAGTGTGAGTCTTTTACTTGCTTTCAATTTATTTATTTAACAAATATTCACTATGGGCCAAGCACTATAATAGTAAACAAGTGATAGTGATGAACAAAACAAACACGTTCCCTATTTTCCATGGTGGTTTTCGAAGTCTTTTTATAAAATAAAACAATATTTCTCTGCCTTTCAGTGCTAGTTATTTCAATTCTTTTAGAAATTAGATAAGGTGTAATCAAATAACAAATTTTAGTTGGATTAGATTACTGTTAATTTATGCAAAGCTTCTCACATAATTATTGTACTGGTGGGAAGAATTTTTAAGCCCGTTGAGGTTAGCTGTGCAATCAGTTCCCATGAGGATAACAAAAGGTAATTGGACTCTGATCTGTTGAACAAAACTAAGTCATAATGCAAGTTATGTTTTCATTTATATATGAACTTCATATTCAATCACTTCCAAGAGAAACTGCTGTGAGGTCATTGATGGTTCCTCCTCTTCTTTACCATTCATGGACTACTCAATACCTATGTCTGTTTTGTTTTTTTGTTTGTTTGTTTGTTTGTTTTTAATGGACGGCAGCCTGTGACATACTCCCAAGTTTCCTTGGGAGCGTTCCTTCCTATGTCTTAATTAAATATATTTCTACTTCTTAATACATTTTCCATCTTTTTTTATATACGTGTATTAGCTCAGGTACTTGTAATCTCTCACATGGTTTAGTGGAACATTCATATATTTAGTCTTCTTACCTCCAGGATTCTCTGTTCTCATCCCATCACTTACATTGGCACAAGAATAATGTAAAGGTAGTGTAAATAGAATTATTTGTTTACAGAATAGAATGTAAATGTAAAATTTGTAGACTAGAATCTGAAAGTAAAATGCAAATACAATTTTGTTCATCTCTTGCTTGAACATCTTCTGTGGCTCCAAATATTTTCTTTTTTTTTTTTTTTTTTTGAGACGGAGTCTCGCTCTGTCGCCCGGGCTGGAGTGCAGTGGCCGGATCTCAGCTCACTGCAAGCTCCACCTCCCGGGTTTAGCCATTCTCCTGCCTCAGCCTCCCCAGTAGCTGGGACTACCTCACCCGGCTAGTGTTTTGTATTTTTTAGTAGAGACGGGGTTTCACCGTGTTAGCCAGGAGGATCTCGATCTCCTGACCTCGTGATCTGCCCGTCTCGGCCTCCCAAAGTGCTGGGATTACAGGCTTGAACCACCGCGCCCGGCAGCTCCAAATATTTTCACTATAAAGATAAATTAGTCATTGTAAACAAAGTCCTTCATGACCTGATCACAGTTAACCTTATTTGCTTCCTTCCCCACTGTTCTTTACCACATACCATATACAACTGCTTTATTGAAAGAGTCTCTTCACCATTCATGCCTTTTTCATGTCATGTACTTTTATACTTCTGTGTTGTTCCCACTGTCTAGCATGTCTTTCTCCCTGTTTCTATCTGATCAACTCCTACTCACTTTTCAATATTCCTTCTCTGAAACATACTGTTATTTTCTGATAGAGGTATTCTCATTCCCTCATTTGATTTCCCATAGCATATTACACAAATGTTTACTATAGAACTTGCCACATTTCATCATCACTTTACCTATCTTTCTGACTCTGCTACTAGTTTTTTAAGAACAGACACTAAGTCTTAAGAAACTTTGAAATCCCATCCCCTATCATAGAGATTAGCTAGTTAACTATCTGGGTAATATGTGTCTTACACTAATACTGTCTTATGCTGATACTTATGCTAAGACATAGCAATATGTCTTAATCATCAAAAAAACTAAATTGCTTATTCAGGATAACTTGATGAATAAATTATAAATTGTTTGCTTGCTAGAAAATATAAGTGATTTTACCATTTGGGCACTTTGAAAATACTGAAATTATTTGCAAGGAAGATGAAATCTTCTTTAATCTTCAACTTAAAATTGCTTTAACATTTGGAAGAGGACAGGTGCAATAGTGCTGCTCTACAACTTATTATGAGAGCTTAGACAAGCTATTTAACCTTTGTAATCTTCAAATTGCTATATTTCATGGAGATAAAACAGCATATACCTCATGGAGTTTATTAAGGAAAAACCTAAGACAAGTTACATTCAACAAAGTTTATTTGAGCAAGCAGTAGCTTCTAGAACCAGGCAGCATTCTGGACCAAAGATTATTCAGAATGCACCCACCCCGAATGTGGTGAGCTATATTTACAACCAGAAAACAGAAAATGACATATAGGGATTACTTGATTGGTGCAGTTTGCATTTGCCTTATTTGGGAATAATTTAGCAGCTTTCAGCAGCTTTTAGCAGCTTTCAGACCTTCAGCTGAAGGTCCGGCTGTTACAGTTGACTGAGACGCTGTTGCTTCGTTACAAGGGCATACTACTGTGTATGCTGACAACTTGTTTACACATCAAGCTAGGCCACAGTTCATTATGTAAAAATGCCACTTTAAACCATACTTAATTTAACAATTCCCCCCATTTGGTCATCCTCTCATCCAAAAGAGATTGACCAAAGCCATAGACATGGGGAGTTACACCATCCTCTGCAGTCTTCATGATCACTCTTCTGGATCCAGCAATTGTCAAGAATTTACAATTTCACGATGTAAAATAAGTTAGACGACTCTTATGTTTTTGTTATTACCATCCAATGCACAGAAGACAGCTGTATATGGGTATTTAAAATGTTTGAGTGAGGACAACACAATCCAACGCCAAGAAACTGAAACTCACCTTTCAGCAGGAGTCTCCGTGAATTAACTAATCAAAACTGAACAACTGAAAATTCAGACACTAAGTATAATTCATTAGTGTTTGAGTCCCATTGGTCATACTCCTTGTTTGGAATATGATGGAGAACGAGGCCCATAGCATGCTGCAAGATTGTCTGATCTAAAGAGGTATTCAATTTTCTGGTCAGTCTGGTGACACAATTCCTAGTGATCTGGAGATCCATTAACAGAAATGTAAATATTAGAAAACCTTGGAGCAGCCAAGCTTGCCATCCATTTGTCAGAGGATAGCCTCTATGCATCTGAATCCCTGAGAGGTTTGATTGGCCACAAAGTCCACATTTTTTCCCAATTTATGAATTAACTTTAAATTTCATACAACTGGCACCCCACTACTGCCAAAAGTGAGGCCCCAGAAACATGACAGAAACCTTTCCTCATTGGAAACAAATTTGTCCGTATTCATTTCAACATGGATACGAATTTTGATTATTGACCTTTTTGATGTCTGATTATAGAAAATACTAAGAAGATTTTTAGGAAAAGCTGTCTGGAAGGCAGAAGGGAAACTGGACAAACAGCAAGATTTTAAAGTGAAGAGGCAGATACAGTATAGGCCCTTGGGAGCTGGAAAGGAAGGCCACCTAGTGGCGTTTGAGCGAAGGTCAGTTATATCTACTCAGTCAATAATCATAGCTCCTGAATAAAATACAAAAAGAAATTTGCTCTTAGGTGGCCCCTCTGTTGTATACCGTAGGTGTGCATAACCACATCTATTGGTGAGTAGTGTTATATAGGCAGTTACTTGTACCCGCATAGGTAGTTCCTGGGTCTCTAATATTTGATGCCAGAAAGCACAGTATACCTTGTAAAAGTATACCAGTATACCAGTATACCTTGTAAAAGGCATCACCCAGAGAGGATTTTTTTCAATCAATAGCCTACGTGTTCCTCGTAGCAAGTAGGCTATTGATTGAAATAGTAAGAGTACTGCTTCTATAGATCATAGGAAAACAATAAGTGGTGATGTTTAACATATCAGGGATAACTTTTCACTCTTCCTTTGAGGTTTTCAAGGTGAGTATGGGAACATGAAGAGGTATTGGCAATAATGGAATGATTTCTTAAGGGTTTTTCTTTTTGCGTTAGACCACAAATCCAACAATTATTTGGTTTCTTGCTAGAGCATAAGCTTTTGCTAAAGCCATCTGCAGGTTATTGTCCCATGAATTTTCCTGCATGAAAAGAGAAAGGGTGAGAATAGCAGAAAACAGGAGGAAAATTAAGGTCTTCATAATTGCAGAGAAGTCTTGGTCCATGATCTTAGGAAAGCTGTCCATGTATTACAATTCCATCTGTTTCTGGGAAAGAATTTCTTTGGTTAACATTACCTTAGAGTCTCAAACAGGTGCGCAGTTCCAGGAGCCTGGAGGGGCCCTCTTAAGTTGTGACTTGTAGACCCAAGTTTCAAGTCTCTTGAGCTTTGCTGTGGTGAGGGTGAAGAAAAAAAACTTGGTAGGGGTCTTTTTATTTAAAAAAAAAAATTTAGGCTGAGCACAATGGCTCACACCTGTAATCTGAGCACTTTGGGAGGCCGAGGCGGGCTGATTACTTGAGGTCTGGGGTTCAAGACCAGCCTGGCCAACATGGCGAAACCCCGTCTCTACTAAAAATACAAAAAAGTTTAGCTGGGCATGGTGGTTTGTGCCTGTAGTCCCAATTGCTTGGGAGGCTGAGAAAGAATCGCTTGAACCCAGCAGGTGGAGGTTGCAGTGAGCCGAGATCGTGCCACTGCACTCTAGCCTGTGACAGAGGGAGACTCCATCTCAAAAATAAATAAATAAATAAAAATTATTTTAGATTCAGGGGTACATGTGCAGGTTTGTAATACAGGTAAACTAATGTAATGGGAGTTTGATATAAAGATTATTTTGTCACCCAGATACTAAGCCTAGTACCCAATAGTTATTTTTTTCTGCTCCTCTCCCTCCCAGCCTTCACAGTTTGTTAGGCCTCAGTGTCTGGTGTTTCTCTCTTTATGTCCATGTGTTCTCATAATTTAGCTCTCACTTATAAGTGAGAACATGCAATATTTGTTTTTCTGTTTCTGCGTTAGTTTGCTAAGGATAATGGCCTCCAGCTTTCTCCATGTTGTTGCAAAGCCCATGACCTAGTTCTTTGTTATGACTGCATAGTATTCCATGATGTATATGTACCACGTCTTTTTTCAACCAGTCTGTCATTGATGGTCGTTTAGGTTGATTCCATGTCTTTGCTATTGTGAATAGTGCTGCAGTGAACATATGTGTGCATGTGTTTTCCATTATGATTGCTGTGAGATGGCATCTCATTGTGGTTTTGATTTGCATTTCTTTAATGATCAGTGATATTGAGTTTTTTTTCATATGATTGTTGGCTTCATGCATGTCTTCTTTTGAAAAGTTTATGTTCATGTCCTTTATCCACTTTTTAATGGAGTTGTTTGTTTTTCTCTTGTGTATTTGTTTAAGTTCCTTATAGATACTGGATATTAGACCTTTGTTAGATGCATAGTTTTCAAATATTTTCGCAAATTCTGTAGGTGGTCTGTTTACTGACAGCTTATTTTTGCTGTGCAGGAGCTCTTTAGTGTAATTAGATCTCATTTATACTTTTTTGCTTTTGTTGCAGTTGCTTTTGGCATCTTCGTCATGAAATTTTTGAGAGTTCTTATGTCCAGAATGGTATTGCCTAGGTTGTCTTCCAGGGTTTTTAAAAATAATTTTGGATTTTACATTTAAGTCATTAATCCATCTTGAGTTACTTTTTGTGTATGGTTTAAGGAAAGGGTCCACTTTCAATCTTCTGTATATGGCTAGCTAATTATTCTAGCACCATTTATTAAATAGGGAATCCTTTCCCAATTGCTTATTTTTGTCAGCCTTGTTGAAGATTAGATAGTTGCAGGTGTGTGGCCTTATTTCTGGGCTCTCTGTTTTGTTCCATTGATCTGTGGGTCTGTTTTTGTGACAGTTCCATGCTGTTTTGGTTGCTGTAGCCCTGTGGTTTAGTTTGAAGTTAGGTAGCGTGATATCTCCTGCTTTGTTCTTTTTGCTTAGGATTGCCTTGGCTATTCAGGTTGTTTTTTTTTTTTTTTTTTCATTCCAAATGAATTTTAAAATAGTTTTTGTATAGTTTTGTGAAGAATCTCATTAGTAGTTTGATAAGAATAGCATTGAACCTATAAATTGCTTTGTGCAGTATGGCCATTTTAGGGATCTTGAGTCTTCCTATCCATGAGTGTGGATTTTTTTTTATTTTTTTTTCTCATCTCTGATTTATTTGAGCAGTGTTTTGTAATTCTACTTGTAGAGATTTTTTGCCTCCCTCATTAGGTATATTCCTAGGTATTTTATTATTTTTGTGGCAATTGTGAATGGGACTGTGTTCCTGATTTGGGCCTCTGCTTGGCTGTTGTTGGTGTATAAAAATAGTAGTGATTTTGTACAGTGATTTTGTATCCTGGAACTTTACTGATGCTATTTATCAGCTTAAGGAGATTTTGGGCTGAGACTATGGGGTTTTCTAGATATAGAATTATGTCTTCTTCAAATAGGGATAGTTTGTCTTCCTTTTCAGATGTACTTCATTTCTTTCTCTTACCTGATCTCTCTGTTCAGGACTTCCAATATTATGTGGAATAGAACTGGTGAGAGAGGGCATCCTTGTCTTGTTCCAGTTTTTAAGAGGGGTGCTTTTCGCTTTCGACTGTTCAGTATAATGTTGGCTGTGCATTTGTCATAAATGGCTCTTGCTGTTTTGAGGTATGTTTCTTCAATAACTAGTATGCTGAGAGCTTTTAACGTGAATGGATGTTGACTTTTACTGAAAGTCTTTTCTGCCTCTATTAAGATCATCATATGAGTTTTTTTTTTTTTTCTGTTAATGTGATGCATTACATTTATTGATTTGCATGTAGTGAATCAATGTTGCATCCTAGGGATAAAACTTACTTGGATTGTAGTGGATTCCTTTTTGATGTGCTGCTGGATTCAGTTTCCTTCTGTTTGGTTGAGGATATTTGCATCAGTGTTCATCAAGGATATTGGCCTGAAGTTATCTTTCTCGTGTGTGACTCTGCCAGGTTTTTTTGAGCAATTAGGCAGTGCACTCAGGAAACTAACCTTCATATGCACCCACAAATATAAACGGTAAAAATAAATGGCCTATATATGCATGAATGATATTGGCTAGTACATTTTTTCTCCCATTATTTTTCTCAGGTTTTAGAATCATAGTTATACAAGTGTTATATATTATGAAAAACTTTGGGTATTATGGTAGTACTGGCTTCACTGAAAGTTCTGTAGAACTTACAAAGTTGATAGACCTCGGATTTGGGAGTGGACGATTTTTGACTTCTCATTCAATTTAATGAAAGTTATACAACTACTCATAAGCTGTGGCTCTTTGTGAGTTAGTTTGGTAAGCTATAGTTTTCAAGGAGTTGTCCATTGCATATGAAGTATCAAAATTTGTTGATGTAATATAGTTAAAAATAAATTGTATTATCTTTACAAGGTCTACAGCATCATATTTAGGTGCCAAATTTTATTACTAGTATTGTTTATGCCTTCACTTTTTTCATCCTAATCATCTTGCCAAAGGCATATCAAATTTTGGCCTGGCATGGTGGCTCACACCTGTAATCCCAGCACTTTTGGAGGCCGAGGCAACTGGGTCACTTGAGGCCAAGAGTTAGAGACTAGCCTGGCCAATATGGTGAAACCCCATCTCTCCTAAAAATTAAAAAACTAGCCAGGTGCAGTGGCACATGCCTGTAATCCAAGCTATTAGGGAGGCTTAGGCATGACAGTCACTTGAAACTTGGGAGACAGAGGTTCCAGTGGGCCAAGATAGCACCATTACACTCTAGCCTGGGTGACAGAGCGAGATTCTGTCTCAAAAAAAAAAAAAAAAAAAAAAAAAAGCATATCAATTTTATTAATCTTTGCTAATAATAAATGTTTGGTTTAGCTGAGACTGTGTATTGCATTTCTTTCTATTTTATTAATTTCTACTGTAGTCTTTCTATTTTTCTTCCACATCCTAGATTTATTTTTTATTTTAAAATATTTTTTATTTATTTTTATTTCCAACTTTCATTCAAGGTTCAGGGATTATATGAGATGGCCAGACACATGTAAACTTAGAGTCATGGGGGCTTGGTGGGCAGATTATTTCACCATCCAGGCAATAAGCATCATAACTGATAGGTAGTTTTTTTGATCCTCACCATCCTCCCACACCCCATGCTGAAGGAGGCCCAGGTGTCTTGTTCTCTTCTTTGTGTCCATGTGCACTCAGTGTTTAGCTCTCACTTATAAGTGAGAAGACGGGATATTTGGTTTTCTGTTTTTGCATTAATATTCTTAAGATAATGACCTCCAGCTCCATCCATGTTGCTGCAAAGGACATTATCTCATTTGTGTTCTGACAGTGTGGTATTCCGTGGGGCATATGTACCACATTTTCTTTAGTCCAATATTGATGGGCATTTAGGTTGATTCCATGTTTTTTCTATTGTTAATAGTGCTGCAAATGAACCTATGTGTGCATCTGTCTTTATGGTAGAACAATTTATATTCCTTTGGATATATACCCCAAAATAGGATTGCTGGGTAGAATGGTAGTTTTTTTGTATGTTCCTTGAAAAATCTCCAAACTTCTTTCCATAGTATACGAACTAATTTACATTCCCATTTGCGGTGTATAAGTAGTCTGTTTTCTCTGAAACCTCAGCAGCATCTGTTATATTTTGACTTTTTAATAATATACATTCTGAGTGGTGTGAGATGGTATCTCACTGTGGTTTTTATTTGCATTTATTTTATAATCAGTGATGTTTACTTTTACATATGTTTTCTTTTAAGAAGTGTCTATTCATGTCATTTGCCCATTTTTAATGACCTTTTTTTCGTTTTTTGCCTGTTAATTTGTTTAGGTTCCTTATAGATTTGGGATAGCAGACCTTTGTCAGATGCATAGTCTGAAAAAATTTTCTCCTATTCTTTAGGTTGTCTGTTTATTACTCTATTGATAGTGTATTCTGCAGTGCAGAAACTGTTTAATTTAATTAGGAATGATTTGTCAATTTTTGTCTTGTTACAATTGCTTTTGGAGGCTTTGTGATAAAATCTTTGCCATGACTTATATCCAGAATGGTATTTCCTAGGACTTCTTTTAGGGTTTTTATCGGTTTGAGTTTTATATTTAATTCTTTAATTCATTTTGAGTTGATTTTTGAATATTAGGGACAGGGAGGGAGTCTAGTTTCAGTCTTCTGCATATGACTAGCCAGATATGCCAGTACCATTTCTTTTATAGGCAGTCCTTTCCCCATTGCTTGCATTTGGAGACTTTGTCAAAGATTAGGTGGTTATAGGTGTGTGGCTTTATTTCTGGGTTCATTAACCTGTTCCATTATTCTAAGTGTCTGTTTTTTGTACCAGTGCCATGGTTTTTTTGCTTTGCGTAGCCTTGTAGTATAGTTTTAAGTCAGGTAATGTGATGCCTTCTGGTTTGTTATTTTGGCTTAAGATTGCTTTAGCTGTTCAGGCTCTTTATTTATTCCATATAAAATTTAAAATAGGTTTCTCCACTTCTGTTAAAAATGCCATCAGTAGCTTTAAAGGAATAACATTTCTGTAAATTGCTTTGAGCAGTATGTCCGTTTTAACAATATTGATTCTTCCCATCCATGAGCATGGAATGTTTTCCATTTGTGTCATCTCTGATTTGTTTCAGAAGTGTTTTGTTATTTTCATTGTGGATGTCATTCACCTCCCTGGTTAGATCTATTCCAGGGTGTTTTATTTTGTTGCCACTCTTGTGAATGGGATTGTGTTCTTGATTTAGATCTCAGCTTGACTATTGTTGATGTATAGAAATGCAACTGATATTTGTACATTGATTTTGTATACTACAAGTTTACTGAAGTTGTTTATCACTTCTAGAGGCTTTTGGGCAGAGACTATAGGGTTTTCTATGTATAAAATCATGTTATCTGTGAAGAGAGATAGTTTGTCTTCTCTTCCTATTTGGATGTATTTTATTTTTTTTCTCTTGCCTAACTGCTCTGGGTAGGACTTTCAGAACTATGTTGAATAGGAGTGGTGAGAGTGGGCATCCATGTCTTGTGCCAGTTTTCCAGGGGAACGCTTCTAGTTTTTGCCCACTCAGGATGATACTGGATGTAGGATTTTCGTAATTGACTCACTATTTTGAGGTATTGTCCCTCAGTGCCTAGTTTGTTGAGGGTTTTTAACATGAAAAGATGTTGACATCTATCTAAAATCTTTCCTCTGTCTATTGAGATGATCATGTGATTTTGGTTTTTAGTTCAGTTTATTTGATGAATCACATTTATTGATCTGCATATATTTAACCAGCCTTGTATCCCAGAAATAAAGCCTACTTGATCATGGGGGATTAGCTTTTCAATGTGCTGCTGAATTCTTTCTGCTTGTATTTTCATGAGGATTTTTGATGTATGTTCATCAGGGATATTGGCCTGAAGTGTTCTTTTTTTGTTTTGTCTTTGCCAGGTATTGGCATCAGCATGATGCTGGCCTTGTAGAATGAGTTAGGGTGAAGTCTGTCCTCCTCAATTTGTTATAGTAGTTTTCCTACGATAGGCTCCAGCTGTTCTTTACATGTCTGGCAGAATTCAGCTGTGAATTCATCTGACCAGGGCTTTTCCTGATTGATAGGCTTTTTATTAGTGATTCAATTTTGGAAATTATTGCTCTGTTTAGGGTTCAGTTTCTTCCTGGTTCAATCTTGGGAGGCTGTATGTTTCCAGGAATGTATGCATTTCTTCTTGGTTTTCTACTTTGGGTACATAGAGGTGTTCATAATAGTCTCTGAGGGTTTTCTGTATTTCTGTGAGGTCAGTGGTAATGTCCTCTTTGTTATTTCTGATTGCGTTTATTTCAGACTTCTTTTTCTTTTTCTCTATTAGGCTAGCTAGTGGTCTATTAATATTGTTTATTTTTAATAGAACCAATTTATGGTTTCATTGACCTTTTGTATTTTTTTTTTTGCATCCTAGTTTTCTTCAGCTTAGCTCTGATTTGCTTATTTCTTCTCTTCTGCTTGTTTTGGTATTGATTTGCTCTTGATTTTTTTAGTTACCCTAGGTGTGATATTAGATTGTTAATTTGAAGTCTTTCTAATTTTTGATATGGGCATTTAGTACTGTATGCTTTCCTGTTAAATCTGCTTTAGTTGTGTCCCAGAGATTCTGGTATGTTTTTATCTGTTTTTCAACAATTTCACTAATTTCAAATAACACTTGATTTCTGCCTGAATTTTATTTTTTACCCAAAACTCATTCAGAAGCAGGTAAACCTCTATGTAATTGTATGGTTTTGAGAGATCTTCTTAGTATTTATTTCTATTTTTATTGCACTGTGTTCAAAGAGTGTGGTTGGTATGATTTTATGTTCTTCCTATTTGTTGAGAATTGTTTTATTCTTCAGTGTGTGGTCAAATTTGAAGTATGTGCCATGTGCAGATGAAAATGTATATCCCCCCCCTTTTTTTTTTTTTTTTTTTTTTGCTTTTTACGAATTTCGACTTTTATTCTAGATACAAGGGATACATGTGTAGGTTTGTTACATGGGTATATTGTACCCAGGGAATAAGCATGGTACCCAATTTGCAGTTTTGTACCTATGACCCCCTCTTTCCCTCTCCCCTCTAGTAGTACACAGTGTCTATTGTTCCCATGTTTGTGACCATGTGTGCTCAATGTTTAGCTCCCACTTATGAATTAGAACGTGCAGTATTTTGGTTTTCTGTTCCTGCATTAATTCATTTAGGATGGCCTCCAGTTCCATCCGTGTTGCTACACAGGACATGACTCCATTCATTTTTATTGCTGAATAGGATTCGTGATGTATATATATATATATATGTATCACATTTTCTTTACCCAGTCCACCTTTGATAGGCACCTTACTTGATTTCATTTCATTGCTATTGTGAACAGTGTGGTGATGAACATCGAGTGCATGTGTCTTTTTGGTATAATGATATATTTTCCTTTGAGTATATACCCAGCAATGGGATAGCTGAGCCAAATTGTAGTTCTATTTTAAGTTATTTGAGAAATCTCCAAACTGGTTTCCACAGTGCCTGAACTCATTTACATTCCAAACCAACAGTGTATATAGTTGTACCCTTTTCTCCACAGCCTTTCCGGAATCTGTTGTTTTGACTTTTCGACAATAGCTGTTCTGACAGGTGAGAGATGGTATCTCACTGCAATTTTGATTTGCATTTCTCTGATGTCTAGCAATGTTGAGCATCTTTTATATACTTGTTGGCTGTGTGTATCACTTATTTGTGTGTGTGTGTGTTTAACTCATTCATTTATTCAACAAATGTATATATATATTTTTAATTTTCCATAGGTTATTGGGAGAACAGATGGTGTTTGGTTACATGAGTAAGTTCTTTGGTGGTGGTCTGTGAGATTTTGTTGCACCCATCACCAGAGCAGTATACAGTGCACTCAATTTGTGGTCTTTTATCCCTCACTCCCTTCCCTTCCTTTGCCCCTGAATCCCCAAGGTCCATTGTGTTTTTCTTATGCCTTTGCATCCTCATAGCTTAGCTCCCACATATGAGTGACAACATACAATATTTGGTTTTCATTCCTGAGTTACTTCACTTAGAATAATGTTCTCCAATCTCTCATAGCTTAGCTCCCACATATGAGTGACAACATACAATATTTGGTTTTCATTCCTGAGTTACTTCACTTAGAATAATGTTCTCCAATCTCATCCGGTGGCTGTGAATGCCATTAATTCATTCCTTTTTATGGCTGAGTAGTATTCCATCTTATACCACAGTTTCTTTATCCACTTGTTGATTGATAGGAACTTGGGTTGGTTCCATGTTTTTGCAATTGCAAATTGTGCTGCTATAAACATGCCTGTGCAAGTATATTTTACATATAGTGACTTCTTTTCCTCACGATAGATACCTAGTAGTGGGATTTCTGGATCAAACGGTAGTTCTACTTTTAGTTCTTTAAGGAACATCCACACTGTTTTCCATAGTGGTTGTACTAGTTTACATTCCCACCAGCAGTGTTAGAAGTGTTCCCTGTTCACTGCATCCATGCTGACATCTATCATTTTTTCATTTTTTGATTATGGCCATTCTTGCAGGAGTAAGGTGGTATCTCATTGTGGTTTTGATTTGCATTTTCCTGATCATTTGTGATGTTGAGCATTTTTTCATATGTTTGTGGGCCATTTGTGTATCCTCTTTTGAGAATGGTCTAATCATATTCTTAGCTCACATTTTGATGGGATTTTTTTTTTTCTTGCTAATTTGTTTGAGTTCTTTGTAGATTCTGGATAGTCTTTTGTCAGATGTATAGACTGTGAAGATTTTGTCCCGCTCTGTGTTTTGTGTGTTTACTCTGCTGACTGTTCTTTTGGCTGTGCAAATGCTCTTTAGTTGGCCAGGCGCGGTGGCTCACGCCTGTAATCCCAGCACTTTGGGAGGCCAAGGTGGGTGGATCACAAGGTCAGGAGATCGAGACCACGGTGAAACCTCGTCTCTACCAAAAATACAAAAAAAATTAGCCGGGCGCGGTGGCGGGCGCCTGTAGTCCCAGCTACTCAGGAGGCTGAGGCAGGAGAATGGCATGATCCCGGGAGGCGGAGCTTGCAGTGAGCCTAGATTGCGCCACTGCACTCCAGCCTGGGGAACAGAGCGAGACTCCATCACACACACACACACACACACACACACACACACACACACACACACACACACACACAAAATGCTCTTTAGTTTAATTAAGTCCCAGCTATTTATATTTGTTTTTATTGCATTTGCTTTTGGGTTCTTGGTCATGAAATTCTTGCCTAAGTCAATATCTAGGAGGGTTTATCCAATGTTGTCTTCTAGAACTTTTACAGTTTCAGGTCTTAGATTTAAGTCCTTGATCCATCTTGAGTTGATTTTTGTGTAAAGTGAGAGATGAGGATCCAGTTTCACTTTCTTACATGTGGCTTGCCAATTATTCCAGTACCATTTGTTGAATAGAGTGTCTTTTCCCCACTTTATGTTTTTGTTTGCTCTGTCGAAGATCAGTTGGCTGTAAGTATTAGGGTTTATTTCTGGGTTCTCTGTTCTGTTTTATTGGTCTATATGCCTAATTTTATACCAGTACCATGCTGTTTTGGTGACTATGGCCTTATAGTATAGTTTGAAATCAGGTAATGTGATTCATCCAGATTTGTTATTTTTGCTTAGTCTTGCTTTGTCTATGCAGGATCTTTTTTGGTTCCATATGAATTTGAGAATTGTTTATTCTAATTCTGTGAAGAATGATGGTGGCATTTTGATGGGAATTGCGTTGAATTTGTAGATTGCTTTTGGCAGTATGATCATTTTCACAATATTGAGTCTACCTATCCATGAGCATGGGATGTGTTTCCATTTGTTTGTGTTATCTATGATTTCTTTCAGCAGTGTTTTGTAATTTACCTTGCAGAGGTATTTCACCTGCTTCTTTAGATGTATTCTTAGGTATTTTATTTTATTTTTGCAGCTATTGTAAAAGGGGTTGAGTTCTTGATTTGCTTCTTAGCTTGGTTTCTGTTGGTGTATAGAAGAGCTATAGATTTGTGTACATTGATTTTGTAACTGGAAACTTTGCTGAATTCTTTTATCAGTTCTATGAGCTTTCTGGAGAAGTCTTTAGGGTTTTCTAGGGAAACAATCATCATCAGTAAAGAGTGACAGTTTGACTTCCCCTTTAGCAATTTGGATGCCCTTTATTTCTTTCTCTTGTCTGATTGCTCTGGCTAGGACTTTCAGTACTATGTTGAAGAGGAGTGGTGAGAGTGGCCATCCTTGTCTTGTTCCAATTCTCAGAGGGAATGCTTTCAACTTTTTTCCCATTCAGTGTCATGTTAGCTGTGGGTTTGTCATAGATGGTTTTTATTACATTGTACTACATTTTATTATATTACATCCCTTGTATGTTGGTTTTGCTGAGAGTTTTAATCATAAAGGATGCTGGATTTTGTTGAATGCTTTTTCTGCGTCTATTGAGGTGATCGTGTGATTTTTTTTTTTTTTTTGATTCTGTTCATGTGGTGTATAATGTTAATTGACTTACGCATGTTAAACCATCCCTGCATCCCTGGTATGAAACCCACTTGATCATGGTAGATTTTTTTTTTTTATATGTTGTTGGATTCAGTTAGCTAGTATTTTGTTAAGGATTTTAGCATCTATGTTCATCAGGGATGTCGGTTTGTAGTTTTTTTTTCTTTTTTTGTTTATGTCCTTTCCTAGTTTTGGTGTTAGGATGATACTAACTTTGTAGAATGATTTAGGGAGGGTCCCCTCTTTCTCTATCTTGTGGAATAGTGTCAGTAGGATTGGTCTCAATTCTTCTTTGAATGTCAGTAGATTTCTGCTGTGAATCCATCTGATTCTGGACATTTTTTTGTTGGTAATTTTTTTTTATTACCATTTCAATCTTGCTGGTTGTTGTTGGTCTGTTCAGAGTATCTAATTCTTCCAGATTTAAGCCAGGAAGGTCATATCTTTCCAGGAATTTACCCAACTCCTCTAGGTTTTCTAGTTTATGTGCATAAAGGTGTTCATAGTAGCCTTGAATGATCTTTTGTATTTCAGTGGTGTCAGTTGTAATATATCCCATTTCATTTCTAATTGAGCTTATTTGGATGTTCTGTCTTTTTGGTTAATCTTGATAATTGTTTATCAATTTATCTTTTCAAAGAACCAGTTTTTTGTTTCATTTATCTTTTGTATTTTTTTGTTCGTTTGTTTGTTTCAATTTCATTTAGTTTTGCTCTGATCTTGGTTACTTACTTTCTTCTGCTGGGTTTGCGTTTGGTTTGTTCTTATTTCTATAGTTCCCTGAAGTGTTACCTTAGATTGTCTGTTAGTGCTTTTTCAGACTTTTTGATGTAGGCACTTAGGGCTAGGAACTTTGCTCTTAGCACCACCTTTGCTGTATCCCCTTGGTTTTGATAGGTTGTGCCACTATTGCCAATCAGTTCTAAGAATTTTTTAATATCTATCTTAATTTCATTGTTGAGCCAGTGATCATTGAGGAGCAAGTTATTTAATTTCCATGTATTTGCATGGTTGTGAAAGTGTTTTTGGAGTTGATTTCCAGTTTTTTTCCACTGTGGTCTGAGAGGGTGCTTGATATTAATTTCAATTTTCTTAAATTTATCAAGGCTCATTTTGTGAGGTATCATATGGTCTATCTTGGAGAAAGTTTCATGCACTGTTGAATATAATGTATATTATGCAGTTGTTGGGTAGAATTTTCAGTAAATACCTGTTAAGTCCATTTGCGCCAGGATGTAGTTTAAATACATTTTTTCTTTGTTGACTTTCTGTCTTGATGACGTGTCAGTGCTGTCAGTGGAGTATTCAAGTTCCCCACTATTATTGTGTTGCTTTCTATCTCATTTCTTAGGTCTATTAGTAATTATTTTATAAATTTGGGAGCTCCAGTGTTAGGTGCATATATATTTAGGATTGTGATATTTTCCTGTTGGGCAAAGTCTTTTATCATTATATAATGCCCCCTTTGTCTTTTTTAACTGCTGTTGCTTTAAAGTTTCTTTTGTGATATAAGAATAGTTACCCCTAGCCAGATGTGGTGGCTCACACCTGTAATCTCAGCACTTTGGGAGGCTAAGGCGGGTGAATCATGAGGTCAAGAGATCGAGACCATCCTGACCAACATGGTAAAGCCCGGTCTCAACTAAAAATACAAAAATTAGCTGGGCGTGGTGCTGTGTACCTGTAGTCCCAGGTACTTGGGAGACTGAGTCAGGAGAATCACTTGAACCTGGGAGGCAGAAGTTGCAGTGACCCAAGTGCCACTGCACTCCAGCTTGGTGACAGAGCAAGATGCCATCTAAACAAACAAATACAAACAAAAAAACTCTGGTCACTTATGGTGTCCTTTTGTTTGCATAGGACGTCTTTTTCCATCCCTTTACCTTAAGTTTATGTGAGTCCTTATGTGTTAGGTGTGCCTCTTGAAGGCAGCAGATGGTTGGTTGGTGAATTATTATCCATTTTGCAATGCTGTATCTTTTAAGTCGAGCATTTAGGTCATTTACATTCAATGCTAGCATTGAGATGTGAGGTACCATTCCATTCATCATGTTATTTGTTGCATGTGTACCATGGCTTTTTTTGTTTTTTTTTTTGCATTTTTGTTTTGTAAGTCTTGTGAGATTTATGCTTTAAAGAGGTTCTGTTTTGATATGTTTCCAGGATTTGTTTCAAAATTTAGAGCTCCTTTTAGCAGTTCTTGTAATGTTGGCTTTCTGGTGTCAAATTCTCTCAGCATTTGTTTGTCTGAAAAAAACTGTGTCTTTCCTTCACTTATGAAGCTTAGTTTCACTGGGTACAAAATTTTGGGCTGATAACTGTTTTGTTTGAGGAAGCTGAAGATAGGGCCCTGATCCGTTCTAGCTTGCAGGGTTTCTGCTGAGAAATATGCTGCTAATTTGATTTATTTTCCTATATAGGTTGCCTGATGTTTTTGCCTCACAGCTCTTAAGATCCTTCCCTTCATCTTAACTTTAGATAACCTGATGACAATGTGCTTAGGCAATGATCTTTCTGCTATGAATTTCCCAGGTGTTCTTTGAGTTTCTTGTATTTGAATGTCTAGGTCTCTAGCAAGGCCAGGGAAGTTTTGATTATTCCCTCAAATATATTTTCCAAACTATTAAATATCTCTTCTTCCTCAGGAACACCAATTATTCTTAGGTTTCGTCATTTAATATAATCCCAGACTTCTTGGATGCTTTGTTCATATTTTCTCAACTTTTTTTCTTTGTCTTTGTTGGATTGGGTTAATTTAAAAACCTTGTCTTTAAGCTCTGAAGTTGTTTGTTCTGCTTGTTTTATTCTGTTGTTGAGTTTTTCCAGAGCATTTTGCATTTCTATAGGTGTATCCATTGTTTCCTGAAGTTTTGATTGTTTCTTATTCACACTATCTATTTCATGGACTATTTCTCCTTTCACTTCTTGTATCATTTTTCTTTTTATTTCCTTACATTGGGCTTCCCCTTTTTCTGGTGCCTCTCTGATTAGCTTAATAACTAAACTTCTGAATTCTTTTTCAGGTAGACCAGAGATTTATTCTTGGTTTGGATCCATTGCTGGAGAGCTAGTGTGATTTTTTGAGGGTGTTAAAGAACCTGGTTTTGTCATATGAGCAGAGTTGGTTTTCTGGTTTCTTATCATTTGTGTAGGCTCTGTCAGAGGGAAGGTCTAGGGTTCAAGGCTGTTGTTCAGTTCCTTTTGTCCCACTGGGTATTTCCTTGATGTAGTACTCTTCCCCTTTTCCTAGGGATGTGGCTCCCTCAGAGCTGTGCTGTAGTGATTGTTCTCTCTCTTCTGGATGTAGCCACCAAGCAATTCTACCAGGCTCCGGGCTGGCACTGGAGGTTGCCTGCACAGAGTCATGTGGTGTGAACCGTCTGTGGGTCTCTCAGCTGTGGATACCGGCACCTGCTCAGGTGGAGGTGCCAGGGGGTTGAAATGGACTCTGTGGGGGTCCTTAGCTTTGGTTGATTAATGCACTGTTTTTGTGCTGGTTGGCCCCCTGCCTGGAGGTGGCACTTTCAAGAGGGCATCAGCTGTGGTAGTAGGCAGAGGAAGAGATGGTGGGTGGGGCCCTAGAACTCCCAAGAGTGTATGCTCTGTCTTCAGTTACCAGGGTGGGTAGGGAAAGTCCAATAGGTGGGCGCAGAGCTAGGCATGTCTGAGCTCAAACGCTACTTGGGCTGGTCTTGCTGCAGCTGCGGTGTGTGATGGAGGTGAGGTTCCCACATCAATGGAGTTATGTTCCTAAGAGGATTATGGCTGCCTTTGCTGTGTCATGCAGGTTGTCAGGGAAGTGGGGGAAAGCCGGCAGTCACAGGCCTCACCTAGCTCCCACACAACCCAAAGGGCCAGTCTCACTCCCACTGTGCCCCACCCAACAGCATCAAGTTTGTTTTCAGTCAGTGAGCAAGCAGGGCTGAGAACTTGTGCCAGGCTACCCTAGCCTTCCAGCTGTGAAAATAAGTAGAGTTTTCTTTCTTCCCCTGCCTGTGGAGTCTGCATACCAGATTCATGCCCTCCCACAAGTTCTGGCCAGGAGACTTCTCTATCAGTTCAAATTGTTACAACATTCAGCTGGAGGTTTCTTTCTCCTCCTGGCCTTTTCCCAGTGCCTCTGACAGCCTTCCTCAAGGACCCCTGTGACACAAGGGAGAAATGGCTTGGTAGGGGACCCAGCGAGCCCACAGGGATTTTTCTGCTGCTTCCTCTACCCCTCTACTTCACTCTGCTCTCTAGTTTGACTCAGCTCTAGGTAAGGTCAAAATCTTCTCCTGTGATCTAGACCTTCAGGTTCCCTAGTGGGGGTGTGTGCTACAGGGTAGATGATCTCCTTTTCCCACTTCCACAGTTTGGGCACTGACTTTATTTGGGGTGTCTCCCGGGTCCTGCAGGGAGCAATCTGCTTCCTTCAGAGGGTGTCTGGGTTCTCTTGGCTTTCCTAATGTATTCCTGAAGCTGGTGTGGAGCAAAAGTTCACGATGCGGGCCTTCACAAGGTGTTCTGTCTGTCCAAATGGGAGCTGCCATCTAGTCTTGCCTCCCGTCTACCACGATATCGAGAATGTATTTTCTGTTTTTGTTGGGTGGAGTGTTCTGTAGATGGCTGTTAGGTCCATTTGGTCAAGTGTTTAGTTTTAGTCATTAATATCTTTGTTAGTTTTCTGCCTGAGGGATCTGTCTAATACTGTCAATGGGTTGTTGAAGTCTCCAGCTAGAATTGTGTGGTTATCTCAGCTTCTTCATTGGTCTCTAAGAACTTGTTTTATGAATCTTAGTGTTACAGTGTTGGGTGCGTATATATTTAGGATAGTTAAGTCTTCTTATTGAACTGAATCCTTTATCATTAGGTAATGCCTTTCTTTGTCTCTTTTCATCAGTGTTGATTTAAAGTCTGTTTTGTCTGAAATTTGAATAGCAACCTTTGCTCCTTTTTGGTTTCCATTTTCTTGGTAGGTTTTTCTCTATCCCTTTACTTTGAGTTTGTGAGTGTCATTGCATAGAGTTGAGCCTCTTGATTACAGTACAGAGTTGAGTCTTGCTCTTTTATCCAATTTGTGTCTCTGTGCCTTTTAAATGGTGTGTTTAATTCATGTTCATTGATGATTAACATCGATATGTGTAGATTTGATCCTGATATTATGTTGTTAGCTGGTTGTTATGCAGACTGATTGTGTAGTTGCTATATTTTATCAATTATCTTTGTACTTACATGTGTTCTTGTGGTGGTTGGTAACAGTATTTCATTTCCATGTTTAGCACTCCCTTATGGACCTCACTTAAGACAAGTCTAGTGGTAATGAATTCCCTAAGCATTTGCTTATCTTAAAAGGATCTTATTTTTCCTTTGCTTATGAAGCTTAGTTTGGCTGGATATGAAATTATTGGAATTTATTTTCTTTAACACTGCTTAATTGTTAAAGCCGCCTAATCTCTTCTGGCTTGTAGGGTTTCTGCTGAGAGATCTGATGTTATCCTGATGGGGTTCCCTTTTAGGTGACATGCAATATCTCTCTAGATGTTTTTAATATTTTTTTCTTTCATCTTGACCTTGGAGAATCTGATGAATATGTATCTTGGGTATGTTCACTTTTTTGTAGTATCTCTCAGCAGTTGTCTGCATTTTTTGAATTTGAATATCAACCTTTCTAGCTAGGTTGGGAAAATTTTCATGGACAATATCCTTAAATATGTTTTTCATGGTGCTTGCTCTCACTCCTTGTCTTTCTGGGACACCAATGAGTCATAGCTTTGGTCTCTGTAAAGAGATAATCTCATGTCTTTTAGAGGCTTTGTTTGTTACTTTTTATTTTTTGTCTGATTGAGTTGATTCAAAGAAACAGTATTTGAGCTCTGAAGTTCTTTCCTCAGCTTTGTCTATTCTACTGTTAATACTCCTGATTGTATTATAAAATTCTTGTAGTGAGTTTTTGAGCTCTATCAGATCAGTTTGGTGCTTTCTTAAAATGGTTCTTTTGGCTTTCATCTCTTGTATTGTTTTCTTGGATTCCTTGGATTGGGTTGAGACTTTTTCCTGAATCGCAATGATTTTCATTTCTATCCAGATTCTGAATTCTATGTCCATCATTTCAGCCAATGTAACCTGGTTAAGAAGAATTGCTGGGGTGCTAGTGTGATCATTTGGAGATAAGAAGACACTGTGACTTTTTGAGTTGCCACAGTCCTTAGGCTGTTTTTTTTTTTTCTTTTTTTTTTTTTTTTTTTTCATTGAGATGGTCTGATATTCCTTTAATTTTTGAAGTTGCTATATTTTCAATGGATTATTTTGTTTTTATATTATTTCATGCCCTTGAAGATTTGACTGTGGTTTAAGTTGGGTTGAGTAGACTATCTTTACTTCTGGAAGGTTTTACTGGGCCAAACCTCAGCTTAACACCCCTGGGCTACATGCTCTAATCATGGTGGGGCTGAACCAGGCTCACAGCTTTGTTATCTGGCCTCTCAATATTAAGCACCTGCTGCAATTGAGGAGCCAAGATGTGTCTGATATGCTGGCAACAACACCTTGGTGAGGGTAATCGCCAAAGTGCTGCTTCACAGTTGTGGCAGCGGAGATCACACTCGTGTGCATGCCAGTGGTGGCAGTGGCACAGCTTCTGTGCTTTTAAAAATGGAGGCTTTAGAGTCTTGAGGATATCCTGGCAGCTATCATGCCCCCTTATGAATCTACACTTAGGTTTGAATTTACATCCTTTTAGATATCACTTTTATTTTTTCTAATCATGTGCATTGCACTGTTTATTAAATATATCACAATAGGAAAGTTGACTTGGACCAATCTTATAGAGTTCATTCCAATTACATATCTCACAAATTTCAATACAGGTTGGCTTAGCATAAAAACCTGCATTTCCTTGGTATTCAGTTTATTCTTGTTCTGCTTTGTGCTGTGTTAGCAGTTTTATGGAAGCAATCAATTAGAGTTCTGAGAACTTCATTAGAGTTCTGAGAACTCCCACCTAGTCCAATGGTATGATGGGATTTCTAGAAATTGTATTATTAGTATATTTTTGATACCAATACTGATTTTCTTAGGAATATTTATAAATAATGTCCTTCTAACCTTAGCCAGCTTGATTATACATAAAGTTCCTTTCACAAGATTAATCTTCCACACACCTACAACTCTCATATCCATTCACTTTTGTCCTTCTCCCATTCTGGAACAATCCAGCAACTTCTTTAGGAAAAGATTTTCTCTCTTCTTTCCCTCAATAAAACAAAATAGAACATCCTCACACTGTTAGCCTTTCCTTATCAAAGACACATTGTACTTTCTCTGTATACTTGTATATATAGTTTTTTCCTTATGCATTTTACTCATTTTTATTACACATATTAATTAAAATTATTAATACATAGTGACCTTAATTTCTAGTGAACATCAGAAGCAAGCAACTGTGTTTGATGTTTGCTGTCACACTGTGTGATGCCATCACACCAGCAATCTGTAAATTGGCAATCGAGAATCATAATTTCTAGAAGCGTGTGCTTTCCCATAGTACAGTTTGTTAATCAGAGCATGTTAAGATGTGAGTCCTAATTATATGATTATAGAATGCTTCCCCTTCCTAATACATCAACTGGGCTGATGTATAATAATAGATTACACATGCAAGAACTACCTGGCTCTGAAACTATTTAATAAAAAGTTTCTAGGGAAACTGAAAGAGAGCAAGGGAGGCAAAACAAAGACAAAAGAGGAAATTGTTGCCTCACACACATATAGCTACAGAAAACAATAAACTCAACCTAACTCATAGCCAGATAAATATAACATTTTACACTAAAGATCTGTTTACTTCAGATCCTGTTAAACAATACACAGTGTTTGACTTTTACCAAATGATTACAAGAAATACTAAAGGTAAGAAGAAGAAGTGATTGAAGAGACAAAGGAAACATTAAAACAGAACTAGATATGACACAGATTTGGGGATTATCTGATAAAGAATTTAATTATCTCTATTCTGATTATTTGACATTATCAAACAATCTGATTATCTGATATGTTAAGGGCTCTAGTGAAAAAAGCAGACAACATGTGAGAACAGATGGGTAATGTAAGCAGAGAGAATTGAAACTATAATACAGAATCAAAGTAAAATGCTAGAAATCAAAACCACTCCAATAAAAATAATGTCTTTGATGGGATCACCAGTAGATTGGATACAGCCAATAAAATAATCAGTGAGTTGAAAATATGTCAATATAAACTTTCTAAACTGAAATGCAAATAGAAATAATACTCAAAAAAATATACACAAAATATTCACAAACTGTAGGACAATTCAAGTAGCATAACGTATTTGTATTGGAAATACCATAAAAAGAGATAGAAAAGTATTTAAAGCAATTATGGCTGAGAAGTTTTAATAAGCAATGACAAACCACAACGATCAGGAAAGCCACAGATTCAGGAAACTTAGAGAAGACCAACAAGAGAAATACTAAAAGTGTACAATTAGGCGTATTATATTTGAATGGCAGAAAGTCAAAGACAAGTAAAAAAATCTTGAAAGAAATCAGGTGCTATGATCTGAGTATTTGTGTACCCCTCCCAAAATTCATATGTTGAAACTTAACCACCAACATGATAGTGTTATGAGGTGAGACTGCAGATGATTAGGTCATAAGGGTAGAGACCCCATGGATTAAGAAACTTATAAAACAGACCCAGAAAGACCATTTTTTACCCTTCTACCATCTGAGAACGTAGCAAGAAGTTGCCATCTGTGAACCAGAAAGTAGGCTCTCACCAAACACTGAATCTGATGGCTCCTTTGTCATGGGGATTCTCAGGCCTCAGAACTATAAAAAATATTCTCTTGTTTGTAAGTCGCTCAGTATTTTATAATTCCAGCCTGAACAAGCTAAGGCACTAGAAATGGGAACATTGCCTACAGATGAACAAAAATGTTTAAAGAAGTTTTTCATAAAGAAAAAATATAGTAAGGTCCAAAACTCACATCTTTGTTTAAAAAGAGCATTAGAAAAGGAATAAAGGAAAGTAAATTAATCCTAATGGATGTAATAGAAAATCATTTGTCAAAATAATAGCAAGAATTAGGTTATTATAACTCATGGATAAATGAAATAAATGACAGCAATATGATAAGGGACAGGTTGGAGGGAGGAATTTAAATACTCTGTTATAAGGAACTTGCACTACTCATGAAGTGGTATGTTATATGAAAGTAGACTTGGATTAGTTGTAAATGTATATTGCAAACTATAGGGCAAATGATAAAAATAAATGAGGAAGTACAATCAGTATACTAATACAGGAGAAAAAAATGAAATCAGCTAAGTATATAGTTGAACTGAACAGTGCCATTTTATGAGTCAGAGTTCTCTAGAGAAACAACAAATATATGTATATACGTACACACACAAAATCATGTGCTGTATAATGACATTTTGGTCAATGACAGATAACAGATCACACACATATATGACAGTGATCCTATAAGATTATAATGGAGCTGAAAAATTCCTGTCACCTCACGTCCTCATATTCATTGTAATGAAGTAGTGAAACACATAACTCACATGTTCGTGATGATGCTGGCGTAAACAAACCTAATGTGCCGCCAGTTATATCATATAAAAGTATAACACATACAATTATGTGTAGTATGGTAATATTAATAATAATACATGAATATGTTACTGGTTTATGTACAGTTGACCCTTGAACAATATGAGGATCAGGGACTCCAGCCTCTCTTTTTCATAGTTGAAAATGTATGTATAACTTTTGACTACCCCCAAACTTAATGACTAATAGCTTGCTGTTCACCACAAGCCTGCTGATAATGTAAGCAATTGATTAGCAAATATTTTTGTTATATGTATTGTATGCTATATTCTTAAGATCAGCTGGAGAAAAAAATGTTATTAAGAAAATAATGTACATTTGGAATCTTCACAGAAAAATTCATAAAGGAAGAGAAAATATATTTAATATTCATTAAGTGGAAGTAGATCATCACAAACACTTCTCATTGACCTCAAGTTTTGTAAGTTGAGGAGGAGGAGGAGGAGGTCTCGCTCTCTCACCGGTAGCAAAGATTAAGGTGGGAGAGATAGAAGAGGCTGAAGGGGAGGCAGGAGAGGCAGGTGCGCTCTGTGTAATTTCATGCAAATACATTGTAAATTCTGATTTTTTTTTTTTTGTTTTTCAATTGTTTAAAAATATTTCTAGATAGTGCCAACCCTTCTTCCACCATCAGATTCGGTGGCAGTATCCATAAAAGTGTTCATGTTATTTAAAAAAGGCAAAAAGAATCTTGAATAATCAGGACCTTCATGCCAGATTGTCTCATGTCAGTTTGTTTTCTGGCACTGCTTCTCCTGTGTTTTTTCCTCCTCATCCAGCACTGGCTCAGAAGCATTCATCTCTTTGAAGTTGTCTTCTGTTTTTTTCTTCTGATCTACTAGCTTCTGATTTTCTGCAAGATTTGTATGTTGAAACCCTTCACATAACCCCTCACATCGTTTGTTTGACCATATCCACAAACTCTTTTAAAATTTCCTTGATTGGCCCTGTTGTAATGCACAATGTTTGGATACAGTTTTCTCCAGCAGGAATTTGTTGTTTAGAGCTTGGTGGCTTTCATGGCTGTTTCTACAACAATGATGACATCTTCAATAGTGTAACCCTATTAGACTTGCTTGATTCTGTCTCTGTTTGGGTCATTTTTCATAGAAATGTCAATCTTTTTTCATAGAGTATCATGTGTAATGAGCCTTAAAGCCTTGTTATCCTTATTATCTCATTATCTAGAGACTGAATTAGAGATGTTGTGTTTGGCAGCAAGCAGACCATGTTGACATCCACTCAAAGGCTTATGGTGGCTAGGGCCGTTTTCCAATATCAAAAGAACTTAAAAGACAGTTTCTTACTGGAAAGATGCTTCTTGGCTACAGGGACAAAGCATCAATTGAACTAATCCAGAAAAAGGATTATTGCCCAGACATTCTTGGTGTACAACCAAGAGAGTGTCAGCCGGTATTTATGTTTTCCGTTTAAGTCTCTGAGGCTAGCAGCTTTATAGATAAGAGCGGTCTTGGTTATAAATCTGACTATCTGCACAAGATAGGAGTTGGCTTATCTCTTCCTGCCTTAAATCTTTGTGCTTGCCTCTTCTCCTTATTAATACGTGTCTTTTCCGGCCTTCCCGTCTCCCCAGAATAGGGGACTTTCATTTATAGACAAATATCCTTTCTCCTCAATGATTTTCTCAATGGCATCTGAAAACTTATCTACTGCCTCTTAGTCAGCAGAATCTGCTTCTCCTGTTATCTTGACATTTTTTAAAGCCAACTCTCTTTTCAAAATTATCAAACCATCCTTTGCTAATATTAAATTCTCCCAGATTCGATCTTTCACCTTCTTTTTGCTTTATGTTGTCATATAATGACGTTGCTTTTTCTCAAAACTATGAGTTGATAGGCACGTCTTTCTTACATCTATCCTGCAACCACATAAAAATTACATTTTTAATACAAGATTAAGATATTTTGCAAAAACTACAAGATATTTAATACTTATGCCTGCTGGCATATCTGCAGCTACAGATGTGTGAATTTCCTTTTTATTTTTTGCAATGGTCCTTATGCTGGATTTATTTACCTTGAAATGGTAGGCAGTTGTAACTGCAGATCTCAATCTACAGTACATATTAAGGAATTAAACTTATTCTTGTAATGTTATGACTTTTCTCTGCTTCTTAGGAGCACTTCCAGCATCATTAATGCCACTTCATATGGGTCCTATGGTGTTATTGAAGGTTTACGGTATTGTACTAAATATGATGAGAAATAGGCAAGAGCTGCTAGAAATCAATTATTTTACTGCAATACAGAACTTACTGAGGAGACGAGCTGTTCATTTGGAGATGATAAGCATCATAGGGCACTTTAATTGAATGTTGGCACCACGAGCTCACTGCAATAGCATCAAGAGGTAGTTATGAAATGTTTACTGTAGTATACTACAGACTAGAGTTAATGTTACCCAGTTACGATTTAATACTGCATCTTTATGTTTGTTTACATTTTTCTTGACTGTGAATGGAACATTTCTCTTGATTGTGAATGGCAGTATGTATATCTGTGCACAGTTTTTTTTTTTTTTTTTTGAGACAGGGTCTTGCTCTGTCACCCAGGCTGGAGTGTAGTGGCAAAATTTTGGCTCACTGCAAACTTTGCCTGCCTGGTTCAAGTGTTTCTCTCACCCTAGCCTCCCGACTATAGGAAGTGTAGGTGTGCTGAGACAACAGGTGTGCACTACCATGCCCGGCTAATTTTTGTATTTTTTTTTTTGTAGAGACAGGGTTTCACCAAGTTGGGCAGGCTGGTCTTGGACTCCTAACCTCAGGTGATCCACCCAACTCGGCCTCCCAAAGTGCTGGGATTATAGGTGTGAGCCACCATGCCCGGCCGTAAGTTTTGATAAATTTTAACTTTAATATATTTGTGTACATTTTATGGTAACAAAAAATAAAATAGAGTAATATCTACTTATATTTTATGCATTTATAGCATATTAAACTTTTTTAAAATTTTTGATATATCTAGGCCGTGCCTTAAAAATTTTTGCCTTAAAATTTTTTCGAGGGGCGGAGCAAGATGGCCGAATAGGAAAAGCTCCAGTCTCCAACTCCCAGCGCGAGCGACACAGAAGACCGGTGATTTCTGCATTTTCAACTGAGGTACTGGGTTCATCTCACTGGGGAGTGCCGGACGATCGGTGCTGGTCAGCTGCTGCAGCCCGACCAGCGAGAGCTGAAGCAGGGCGAGGCATTGCCTCACCTGGGAAGCGCAAGGGGGAAGGGAATCCCTTTTCCTAGCCAGGGGAACTGAGACACACAACACCTGGAAAATCGGGTAACTCCCACCCCAATACTGCGCTTTAAGCCAACAGGCACACCAGGAGATCATATCCCACACCTGGCCGGGAGGGTCCCACACCCACGGAGCCTCCCTCATTGCTAGCACAGCAGTCTGTGATCTACCGGCAAGGCAGCAGCGAGGCTGGGGGAGGGGCGCCCGCCATTGCTGAGGCTTAAGTAGGTAAACAAAGCTGCTGAGAAGCTCGAAGTGGGTGGAGCTCACAGCAGCTCAAGGAAACCTGCCTGTCTCTGTAGACTCCACCTCTGGGGACAGGGCAATAACAAACATAGCCGAAACCTCTGCAGACGCAAACGACTCTGTCTGACAGCTTTGAAGAGAGCAGTGGATCTCCCAACACGGAGGTTGAGATCTGAGAAGGGACAGACTCCCTGCTCAAGTGGGTCCCTGACCCCTGAGTAGCCTAACTGGGAGACATCCCCCACTAGGGGCAGTCTGACACCCCACACCTCACAGGGTGGAGTACACCCCTGAGAGGAAGCTTCCAAAGCAAGAATCAGACAGGTACACTCGCTGTTCAGAAATATTCTATCTTCTGCAGCCTCTGCTGCTGATACCCAGGCAAACAGGGTCTGGAGTGGACCTCAAGTAATCTCCAACAGACCTACAGCTGAGGGTCCTGACTGTTAGAAGGAAAACTATCAAACAGGAAGGACACCTACACCAAAACCCCATCAGTACATCACCATCATCAAAGACCAGAGGCAGATAAAACCACAAAGATGGGGAAAAAGCAGGGCAGAAAAGCTGGAAATTCCAAAAATAAGAGTGCATCTCCCCCGGCAAAGGAGCGCAGCTCATCGCCAGCAACGGATCAAAGCTGGACGGAGAATGACTTTGACGAGATGAGAGAAGAAGGCTTCAGTCCATCAAATTTCTCAGACCTAAAGGAGGAATTACGTACCCAGCGCAAAGAAACTAAAAATCTTGAAAAAAAAAAGTGGAAGAATTGATGGCTAGAGTAATTAATGCAGAGAAGGTCATAAACGAAATGAAAGAGATGAAAACCATGACACGAGAAATACGTGACAAATGCACAAGCTTCAGTAACCGACTCGATCAATTGGAAGAAAGAGTATCTGCGATTGAGGATCAAATGAATGAAATGAAGCGAGAAGAGAAACCAAAAGAAAAAAGAAGACAAAGAAATGAACAAAGCCTGCAAGAAGTATGGGATTATGTAAAAAGACCAAATCTACGTCTGATTGGGGTGCCTGAAAGTGAGGGGGAAAATGGAACCAAGTTGGAAAACACTCTTCAGGATATCATCCAGGAGAACTTCCCCAACCTAGTAGGGCAGGCCAACATTCAAATCCAGGAAATACAGAGAACGCCACAAAGATACTCCTCGAGAAGAGCAACTCCAAGACACATAATTGCCAGATTCACCAAAGTTGAAATGAAGGAAAAAATCTTAAGGGCAGCCAGAGAGAAAGGTCGGGTTACCCACAAAGGGAAGCCCATAAGACTAACAGCAGATCTCTCAGCAGAAACTCTCCAAGCCAGAAGAGAGTGGGGGCCAATATTCAACATTCTTAAAGAAAAGAATTTTCAACCCAGAATTTCATATCCAGCCAAACTAAGTTTCATAAGTGAAGGAGAAATAAAATCCTTTACAGATAAGCAAATGCTTAGAGATTTTGTCACCACTAGGCCTGCCTTACAAGAGACCCTGAAGGAAGCACTCAACATGGAAAGGAACAACCGCTACCAGCCATTGCAAAAACATGCCAAAATGTAAAGACCATCGAGGCTAGGAAGAAACTGCATCAACTAACGAGCAAAATAACCAGTTAATATCATAATGGCAGGATCAAGTTCACACATAACAATCTTAACCTTAAATGTAAATGGACTAAATGCTCCAATTAAAAGACACAGACTGGCAAACTGGATAAAGAGTCAAGACCCATCAGTCTGCTGTATTCAGGAGACCCATCTCACACGCAGAGACATACATAGGCTCAAAATAAAGGGATGGAGGAAGATTTACCAAGCAAATGGAGAACAAAAAAAAGCGGGGGTTGCAATACTAGTCTCTGATAAAACAGACTTTAAACCATCAAAGATCAAAAGAGACAAAGAAGGCCATTACATAATGATAAAGGGATCAATTCAACAGGAAGAGCTAACTATCCTAAATATATATGCACCCAATACAGGAGCACCCAGATTCATAAAGCAAGTCCTTAGAGACTTACAAAGAGACTTAGACTCCCATACAATAATAATGGGAGACTTCAACACTCCACTGTCAACATTAGACAGATCAACGAGACAGAAAGTTAACAAGGATATCCAGGAATTGAACTCATCTCTGCAGCAAGCAGACCTAATAGACATCTATAGAACTCTCCACCCCAAATCAACAGAATATACATTCTTCTCAGCACCACATCGTACTTACTCCAAAATCGACCACGTAATTGGAAGTAAAGCACTCCTCAGCAAATGTACAAGAACAGAAATTATAACAAACTGTCTCTCAGACCACAGTGCAATCAAACTAGAACTCAGGACTAAGAAACTCAATCAAAACCGCTCAACTACATGGAAACTGAACAACCTGCTCCTGAATGACTACTGGGTACATAACGAAATGAAGGCAGAAATAAAGATGTTCTTTGAAACCAATGAGAACAAAGATACAACATACCAGCATCTCTGGGACACATTTAAAGCAGTGTGTAGAGGGAAATTTATAGCACTAAATGCCCACAAGAGAAAGCAGGAAAGATCTAAAATTGACACTCTAACATCACAATTAAAAGAACTAGAGAAGCAAGAGCAAACACATTCGAAAGCTAGCAGAAGGCTAGAAATAACTAAGATCAGAGCAGAACTGAAAGAGATAGAGACACAAAAAACTCTCCAAAAAATCAATGAATCCAGGAGTTGGTTTTTTGAAAAGATCAACAAAATTGACAGACCACTAGCAAGACTAATAAAGAAGAAAAGAGAGAGGAATCAAATCGACACAATTAAAAATGATAAAGGGGATATCACCACCGACCCCACAGAAATACAAACTACCATCAGAGAATACTATAAACACCTCTACGCAAATAAACTGGAAAATCTAGAAGAAATGGATAATTTCCTGGACACTTACACTCTTCCAAGACTAAACCAGGAAGAAGTTGAATCCCTGAATAGACCAATAGCAGGCTCTGAAATTGAGACAATAATTAATAGCCTACCAACCAAAAAAAGTCCAGGACCAGATGGATTCACAGCTGAATTCTACCAGAGGTACAAGGAGGAGTTGGTACCATTCCTTCTGAAACTATTCCAATCAATAGAAAAAGAGGGAATCCTCCCTAACTCATTTTATGAGGCCAACATCATCCTGATACCAAAGCCTGGCAGAGACACAACTAAAAAAGAGAATTTTAGACCAATATCCCTGATGAACATCGATGCAAAAATCCTCAATAAAATACTGGCAAACCGGATTCAGCAACACATCAAAAAGCTTATCCACCATGATCAAGTGGGCTTCATCCCTGGGATGCAAGGCTGGTTCAACATTCGCAAATCAATCAACATAATCCAGCATATAAACAGAACCAAAGACAAGAACCACATGATTATCTCAATAGATGCAGAAAAGGCTTTTGACAAAATTCAACAGCCCTTCATGCTAAAAACGCTCAATAAATTCGATATTGATGGAACGTACCTCAAAATAATAAGAGCTATTTATGACAAACCCACAGCCAATATCATACTGAATGGGCAAAAACTGGAAAAATTCCCTTTGAAAACTGGCACAAGACAGGGATGCCCTCTCTCACCACTCCTATTCAACATAGTGTTGGAAGTTCTGGCTAGGGCAATTAGGCAAGAGAAAGAAATCAAGGGTATTCAGTTAGGAAAAGAAGAAGTCAAACTGTCCCTGTTTGCAGATGACATGATTGTATATTTAGAAAACCCCATTGTCTCAGCCCAAAATCTCCTTAAGCTGATAAGCAACTTCAGCAAAGTCTCAGGATACAAAATTAATGTGCAAAAATCACAAGCATTCTTATACACCAGTAACAGACAAACAGAGAGCCAAATCAGGAATGAACTTCCATTCACAATTGCTTCAAAGAGAATAAAATACCTAGGAATCCAACTTACAAGGGATGTAAAGGACCTCTTCAAGGAGAACTACAAACCACTGCTCAGTGAAATAAAAGAGGACACAAACAAATGGAAGAACATACCATGCTCATGGATAGGAAGAATCAATATCGTGAAAATGGCCATATTGCCCAAGGTAATTTATAGATTCAATGCCATCCCCATCAAGCTACCAATGAGTTTCTTCACAGAATTGGAAAAAACTGCTTTAAAGTTCATATGGAACCAAAAAAGAGCCCGCATCTCCAAGACAATCCTAAGTCAAAAGAACAAAGCTGGAGGCATCACGCTACCTGACTTCAAACTATACTACAAGGCTACAGTAACCAAAACAGCATGGTACTGGTACCAAAACAGAGATATAGACCAATGGAACAGAACAGAGTCCTCAGAAATAATACCACACATCTACAGCCATCTGATCTTTGACAAACCTGAGAGAAACAAGAAATGGGGAAAGGATTCCCTATTTAATAAATGGTGCTGGGAAAATTGGCTAGCCATAAGTAGAAAGCTGAAACTGGATCCTTTCCTTACTCCTTATACGAAAATTAATTCAAGATGGATTAGAGACTTAAATGTTAGACCTAATACCATAAAAATCCTAGAGGAAAACCTAGGTAGTACCATTCAGGACATAGGCATGGGCAAAGACTTCATGTCTAAAACACCAAAAGCAACGGCAGCAAAAGCCAAAATTGACAAATGGGATCTCATTAAATTAAAGAGCTTCTGCACAGCAAAAGAAACTACCATCAGAGTGAACAGGCAACCTACAGAATGGGAGAAAATTTTTGCAATCTACTCATCTGACAAAGGGCTAATATCCAGAACCTACAAGGAACTCAAACAAATTGACAAGAAAAAAACAAACAACCCCATCAAAAAGTGGGCAAAGGATATGAACAGACATTTCTCAAAAGAAGACATTCATACAGCCAACAGACACATGAAAAAATGCTCATCATCACTGGCCATCAGAGAAATGCAAATCAAAACCACAATGAGATACCATCTCACACCAGTTAGAATGGCGATCATTAAAAAGTCAGGAGACAACAGGTGCTGGTGAGGATGTGGAGAAATAGGAACACTTTTACACTGTTGGTGGGATTGTAAACTAGTTCAACCATTATGGAAAACAGTATGGCGATTCCTCAAGGATCTAGAACTAGATGTACCATATGACCCAGCCATCCCATTGCTGGGTATATACCCAAAGGATTATAAATTATGCTGCTATAAAGACACATGCACACGTATGTTTATTGCAGCACTATTCACAATAGCAAAGACTTGGAATCAACCCAAATGTCCATCAGTGACAGATTGGATTAAGAAAATGTGGCACATATACACCATGGAATACTATGCAGCCATCAAAAAGGATGAGTTTGCATCCTTTGTAGGGACATGGATGCAGCTGGAAACCATCATTCTTAGCAAACTATCACAAGAACAGAAAACCAAACACCACATGTTCTCACTCATAGGTGGGAACTGAACAATGAGATCACTTGGACTCAGGAAGGGGAACATCACACACCGGGGCCTATCATGGGGAGGGGGGAGGGGGGAGGGATTGCATTGGGAGTTATACCTGACGTAAACGATGAGTTGATGGGTGCAGCACACCAACATGGCACAAGTATACATATGTAACAAACCTGCACTTTATGCACATGTACCCTACAACTTAAAGTATAATAATAAAAAAATAAATAAATAAAAATAAAATAAAATAAAATAAAATAAAATAAAATAAAATAAAATTTTTTTTCAATATATTTACTACAAATGTCTGTGTATAAACGAACCTGCACAGTTTAAACCTATGCTATGCAAGGGTCAACTGTATTTACTACAATCTACTTTTAAAAATTATGTAAGCATATAATCCTTCTACTTTAAAATAGTAGTTAGCTGTAAAATAGCCGCAGGCAGATCCTTCAGAAGGTATTCCAGAAGAAGGTATTGTTATCATAGGTTTTAACAGCTCCATGCTTGTTACCGCCCTTAAAGACCTTCCGGTGGGACAGGATGTGGAAGAGGCAGACGGTGATTTCGACAGGTTTTACCTTATGTTGGCCTATATTAATGTGTGTGTTTGTGCCTTAGTTTATAACTACAATTTCAAAAATTAAAAGACTAATTGTAAAAATAGAAAAAAGCTTATACAATAAGAATATAAAGAAAGAAAATAATTGATTTATTTTTTAAAATTTTTATGAGTACATAGTAGGTGTATATATTTATGGATTACGTGAAATATTTTGATACAGGCATGCAATTCGTATTAATTTCATCAGAGTAAGTAGAGTATTCATTACTTCAAGTATTTATCCCTCATGTTTAAAACAATCTTATTATAGTCTTTTAATTATTTTAAAATGTACAGTTGGATTATCTTTTTACCATAGTCACCCAGGTTGTGCTATCAAATACTAGGCATTTATTCTTTCTATTCATTGTACCCATTCACAATCCTTCCTTCACCCCCACCCCTCCAGATACCCTTCTAAGCCCCTGATAACCATCCTATTCTGTCTCCATGAGTTCAATTCTTTTTATTTTTACCTGGCACAGATAACGTGAGAAAATGTGATGTTTAGCTTTATGTGCCTGGCTGATTTCACTTAACATAATGGCCTCCATTTCTATCCATGTTGTTGAAAACGTCAGGATCTCATTCTTTTTTTATGGCTGAATAGTACTCCATTGTATATATGTACCACATTTTCTTTATCCATTTGTCTGTTGATTTATAAGCACTTAGGTTGCTTATGAATCTTGACTGTTGTGGATAGTGCTGTAAAAATAAAGGAGTAGAAATATCTCTGTAATATACTAATTTTCTTTATTTTGGGTATATACATAGAATTGGGATTGCTGGATCCTATGGTACCTGTAGTTTTAATCTTTTTTTTTTTTTTTTTTTTTTTTTTTTTGAGACAGAGTCTCGCTGTGTCTCCCAGACTGGAGTGCAGTGGTGCGATCTCAGCTCACTGCAAGCTCCACCTCCCGGGTTCACGCCATTCTCCTGCCTCAGCCTCCCGAGTAGCTGGGACTACAGACGCCCGCCACCACGCCCGGTTAATTTTTTGTGTTTTTAGTAGAGACGGGGTTTCACCGTGTTAGCTAGGATGGTCTCGATCTCCTGACCTCGTGATCCACCCGCCTCGGCCTCCCAAAGTGCTGGGATTACAGGCGTGAGCCACCACGTCCGGCCTGTAGTTTTAATCTTTTGAGGAATCTTCAAATTGTTTTATATAGTGGTTGTACTAATTTACATTCCCACCAACAATGTATGAGGGTTCCCTTTTCTCCACATCCTCACCAGGATTTGTTATTATGTGTGTTTTGGATAAAACCCACTTTAACTGGCATAAAATGATACCTCAGTTTAGTTTGTGATTTACATTTTTCTGATGATCAACGATGTTGGGCACCTTTTCATATACCTGTTTGTCATTGATATGTCTCCTTTTGAGGTATGTCTATTCAGATTGTTTATTTATTTTTAAATTAGATTATTAGATTTTTTCTTATAGAGTTGTTTGACCTACTTATATATTCTGGTTATAAGCCCCTTGTCAGATGGGTAGTTTGCAAATATTTTCTCTTTCTGTGGGTTGTCCCTTCACTTTGTTGATTGTTTCATTTGCTGTGCAGAAGCTCTTTAACTTGAGGTGATCTCATTTGTCTATTTTTGCTTTGGTTTCCTGTGCCTGTGGGGTATTGCTCCAGAAATCTTTGCCCAGTCTAATGTCCAGGAGAATTTCCCTAATATTTTATTTTAGTTTTTTTATAATTTGAGGTCTTAGGTTTATGTCTTAAATTCATTTAGATTTTGTTTTTTGTATATGGTGAGAGATAGGGGTCTAGTTTCATTCTTCTGCATACGGATATCCAGTTTTCCCAGCACCACTTATTGAAGAGACTGTCCTTTTCCCAATGAATGTTCTTGAAACTGTTGTTGAAAATGAGTTTACTGTAGATGGATGGATTTATTACTGGGTTCTCTGTTCTGTTTCACTGGTATTTGTGTCTGTTATTATGCCAGATCCATGCCATTTGGTTTACTAAAGTTCTGTAGTATAATTTGAACTCAGGTAATGTGATTCCTCAAGTTTTTCTTTTTGTTTAGGATAGTTTTGGCTATCCAGGGTGTTTTGTGGTTCCGTATGAATTTTAGGATAGTTTTTTTCTATTTTTGTGAAGAATGTCATTAATATTTTTATAGAAATTGCATTGAATCTATAGATTGCTTTGGGTAGTAGGAAAATTTTAACAATATTGATTCTTCCAATCTGTAAGCATGGAATATCCTTTTTTTTTGGTATCCTTTTCAACTTATTTCATCAATAATTTATAGTTTTCTTTGTAGAGATCTTTCACTTATTTGGTTAATTCCTAGGTATTTTATTTATTTCTAGCCACTAGAAACGGATTAATTTTTTTTTTTTCAGATTGTGTGATGTTGGCATATACAAATGCTACCAGTTTTTCTATGTTGATATTTTATATTGCAACTTTACTGAATGTATCAGTTCTAATAGTTTTTTGGTGGAATCTTTAGGTTTTTCCAAATTTAAGATCATATCATCTGCAAACAATTTGGCTTCTTCCTTTCCAGTTTGGACATCCTTTATTTCTTTCTCTTTTCTGATTGCTCTAGCTAGGACTTTCACTAATATACTGAATAACAAAAGTGAAAGCGGGCATCCTTGTTGTGTTCCAGATCTCAGAGGAAAGGCTTTCAGTTTTCCCCCATTCAGTATGATACTAGCTGTAGGTCTGTCATATATGGCTTTTATTACATAAAGGCATGTTCGTTTTATCTCAAGTTTTTAAGTGTTTTTATTATGAAGGGACATTGAATTTTATCAAATGCATTTTCAGCATCAATTGAAATGATCGTATGATTTTTGTCCTTCCTTCTGTTGATATAATGCACAATGTATCATATTAACTGATTAGTGTACCTTGAACCATCCTTGCATCCCTGGGATAAGTTCCACTTGGTCATGTTGAATGATCTTTTTAATGTGTTATTGAATTTGGTTTGTCAGTTTTTTTGCTGAGAATTTTTTATTAATATTTATTGGAAATATTGTCCTGTGGTTTTCTTTTGTTCATGTGTCTTTGTCTGGTTTTGTAATTGGAGTAGTAGAATTAGTTTGGAAGTATTTTGTGCTCATATATTTTATGGAATATTTTCATTTGGATTGGCACTACTTCTTTAAATGTTTGGCCAAATTCAGTAGTGAAGTCATTGAGTCCTTGGCTTTTGTTTTTTTAGAAGACTTCTTATTTTGGCTTCAACCTTATTACTTGTTATTAGTGTCTTCCTTATGTTTTGGATTTCTCCATGGTTCAATGTTGGTAGACTGTATGTGTCTAGGAACTTGTACCTGCCTTCTAAATTTTCTAGTTTGTTGGCATGTAGTTGCTCATAGTAGCCTCTAGTGATCCTTTGAATATCTGTGGTATCAGTTATGATATCTTTTTTCTTCTCTAATTTTATTTGTATCTTCTCTCTGTGTTTCTCAGTCTGGTTAAAGGTTTGTCAATTACGTTTATCTTTTCAAAAAAAAAAAAAAAACAAGCTTGCTGTTTCATTGATCTTTTGTATTTTTATTTCATTTCAATTGCATTTATTTCCACTCCAATCTTTATTATTTCTTTTCTTCTACTCATTTTCAGTTTAGTTTGCTTTTGCTTTTCTAGGTATTTAAGGTGCATCGTTAGGATGAATATTTGAAGTTTTTATTCTTTTTTGATGTAGACACTGATAGCTGTGAACTTCCCACTTAGTATTGCTTTTACTCTATACTATAGCTTTTGGATGTTATGTTTCTATTATCATTTGTTTCAAGAAATTTTGCAATTTTCTTCTTAATATCTTCATTGACCCTCTGGTTATCTAGCAGCATGTTATCTAATTTCTGTTTGTTCATATAGTTTTAAAATTTCCTTTTGCTATTGATTTCTAGCATTATTACATTGTGCTCTGAGATGATCTTTGATAGTATTTCAATTTTTTGAATGTTTTAAGACTTCTTATGTGATCTAACATATGGTCTAACCTTGAGCATGGTCTGTTTGCTAAGAAAAAGAATGCGTATTCTGCAGCCATTGTTTGAAATGTTCTGTAAATATGTATTAGGGACATAGTGTGAATTAAGTCTGATGTTCCTTCATTTGTTTTCTGTCTGGAAGATATGTCCAATGCTGCAAATGGGGTGTTGAAGTCTCTAGCTATTATTGTATTGGGGGCTATCTCTCTCTTTTTTTTTTTTTTTTTTTTCGTTCGTAACGTATTTATTCAGTTCATTTTTAGCATCTACTCCTTTGCTTTGTTTGTTTGTTTTGGTTTTGGTTTTTTGGATGGAGTCCGATAGGTCTTAATCACTGGTTTTTATTTATTTTATTTATTTATTTTTTTTATTTATTCATTATTATTATACTTTAAGTTGTAGGGTACATGTGCATAACGTGCAGGTTTGTTACATATGTATACTTGTGCCATGTTGGTGTGCTGCACCCATCAACTCGTCATTTACATCAGGTATAACTCCCAATGCAATCCCTCCTCCCTCCCCCCTCCCCATGATAGGCCCCGGTGTGTGATGTTCCCCTTCCTGAGTCCAAGTGATCTCATTGTTCAGTTCCCACCTATGAGTGAGAACATGCGGTGATTGGTTTTCAGTTCTTGTGATAGCTTGCTAAGAATAATATTTGCCTCATATGTCAGGGTGCTCCAATTTTGGGTGCCAATATATTGAAAGTTGTTGTATCCTCATCCTGAATTAATACCTTTATCATTATATAGTGACCTTATTTATCTCTTTATATAGTTTTTGTCTTGAAATATATTTTGTCTCATGTAAGTATAACTACTTCTGCTCCTTTTTAGTTTCCATTGGCATGGAATATCTTTTTTCCATACATTTATTTTCAGTCTATGCATGCATTTACAGGTGAAATGTGTTTTTTGTTGGCAACAGGTCTTTTTTTGTTTTGTTTTGTTTTTGCTATTCAGCCACTCAGTGTCTTTTGATTGGGAAGTTTAGTTCACTTACATTCCATGTTCTTGATAAGCAAGGACTTATTTTTACCATTTTGTTATTTGTTTTCTGGTGATTTTGTGGTCTTCACTTTCTTCTTTCTTTCCTTTCTGTCTCTTTTTAGTGAAGGTGGTTTTCTCTGGTGATATGATTTAAATCTTTGACTTTTATTTGTTGTGAATCCATTGTATGTTTTCGATTTGAAGGTACCATGAGACTTGCAAACACTATCTTATAACCCATTATTTTAAGCTGATAACAACTTGACACTGCATAAACAAAGAAACAAGCAAAAAGAAAACTAATAAACACCCTATGTCTTAATTTCATCCCCCCTTTTAACTTTTTGTTGTTTCCAATTATATTTTATTTTACTGTCTTTGTCTTGAAAAGTTATTGAAGTTATTATTTTTTATTATATCATAATTTAGCCTTCTACTTAAGATAAGAGTGTTTTACACACTACAGTTACAGTGGTATAATATTCTGTATTTTTCTGTGTACTTACTATTACCAGTGAATTTTGTACCTTCAGGTGATTAGTTATTGCTGATTAATACTCTTTTCTTTCTGATTGAAGTACTTCCTTTGGTGTTTCTTGTAGAATGAGTCTGGTATTGATGATATCCCTCAGCTTTTGTTTGTCTGGGGGATAACTTTATTTTTTATTAATAATAATTTTTAATAGTTGTATTATTTATTTATTTCTGAGTCTTTATTTCTCCTTCATGTTTGAAGGACATTTTCACTGAATAGACTATTCTATGCTAAAGGTTTTTTTTGTTTGTTTGTTTGTTTTGTTTTCTTTAGCACTTTAAATATGTCATACTACTCTCCCCTGATCTGTAAGGTTTCCACTGAAAAGCCTGCTGCCAGACATATGACAGCTACATTGTGTTATTTATTTCTATTCTCTTTTTGACTTTAGGGCATTTCTTTATCTTTGTCCTTTGAGAGTTTTATTAAATGCCTTGAGGTAGTCTTCTATGGGTTACATCTGCTTGGTGTTCTAAAATCATCCTGTGCTTGGTTGTTGGTATCTTTCTCCAGGTTTGGAATGCTCTCTGTTATTATTTATTTGAATAAACTTTATACCCCCAAGCTCCTCTTGAAGGTCAGTAACTCATAGATTTGCCTTTTTGAGGCTGTTTTCTAGATCTCGTAGGTGTGTTTAATTGATTTTTATAATGTTTTTGTCTCCTGTATTAGGTCCTTCTTGCATTGTTATAAAGAAATATCTGAGACTGGGTAATTCATAAAGAAAAGAGGTTTAATTGGCTCATGATTTTGCAGACTCTACAGGAAGCACAGATCTACCATTTGCTCAGCTTCTGAGGAGGTCTCAGGAAGCTTACAATCTCAGTAGGAAGGTAAAGCAGGGGCAGGAACTTTATATGGCAAAATCAGGAGCAAGAGAGAGAGAGAGTGAGGTGGGAAGTGCCACACACATTTCTATGACCATATCTCATGAAAACTCCTTACACAAAGACAGCGCCAAGTCATAAGGGATTAGCCCCAATGATCCAAACACCTCTCACCAGCCCCACCTCCAGCATTGGGAATTAAAATTCAACATGAGATTTGGGTGGGAACAAATATCCAAACTATATTATTAGACCCCTACTCCTCCCAAATCTCATTTCCTTCTCATATTGGAAACTACAAGCATGCCTTCCCAACTGTCCTCCAATGTCTTAACTCATTCCACCATTAAGTCAAAAGTTCAAAGTCCCATTTGAGACAAGGCAAATCCCTTCTACTTTTTAGCCTATTTAAAAAAAAAAAAAAGTGACTGACTTTCAAGATATGATGGGAATATACACATTGAGTAAACTTTTTCATTCCTAAAGGGAGAAATCAGCCAAAAGATAGGGGATACAGGCCCCATGCAAGTTCAAAACCCAGCAGACAAGTTATCTTAAAGCTCTAAATTAATCTCTTTTGACTCCATGTCCCATATCCAAGGCTTATTGCTCGCACCCTTTGAAGCAGCAGCCCGAGCTGTACCTGGGCACTATTGAGCCACAGCTGGAGCCAGAGTAGCTAGTATATGGGAAGCAATGTCTCAAGACTGTACAAGGCCATGGAATCCTGGGTCAGGTCCCCAAAAACCATTCTTTCCTTCTAGGCCTCTGGGCCTGTGATGAAAGGGGCTCTCACAAAGGTCTGTGAAATGCCTTTGAGGTCTTTTTCTCATTGTCTTAGATATTAACACTTGGCTCCCTTTTAGTTGTGCAAATATTTCTAGTAAGTGGTTCCTCCACAGACCACTTGAGTTTCTTTCCCAAGGAAGCATTCTCTTTCTCTGCCACGTGGCCAGCCTTCAAATTTTTCAAACTTTTATGCTCTACTTCCCTTTTAAATATATATTTTAACTTTAAATCATTTATTTGCTCCTGCATTTGAGTGTAGGTTGTTAGAAGCAGCCAAGGGACGTCTTGAATAGTCTGCTGCTTAGAAATTTCTTCCACCATACATCCTGGGTCATCAATCCCAATTTCAAACTTCCACAGAACCCTAGGGTACGGACACAATTCAGCCAAGTTATTTGTTACGGCATGATACTCATGACCTTTTCTCCAGTTCTCAGCAAGTTCCTCATTTCCATCTGAGACCTCCTTAGCCTGGATTTTGCTGTCCATGTCACTAACAGCATTTTTTTGTCAAAAGCATTTATCCAGTCTCTAAGAAATTCCAAAAATTCCCTCATCTTCATTTCTTCTTCTGAGCTTCTGAGACACTTCCAGTCTCTGCCCATTACCCAATTCCAAAGCTGCTTCCACATTTTCAGATATCTTTGTTGCAATGCCTCACTCCTTGGAATGAACTTTCTGTATTAGGCCATTCTTGTTTTTCTATAAAGAAATACCTGAAACTGGATACTTTTGTTCTTAAAAGAGGTTTAATTGGCTCATGATTCTGAAGGTTTTAAAGGAAGAATAGTGCTGGCATCTGTTTGACTCCTAGGTAGGACACAGAAGGCTTATAATCATTACTGAAAGTTATGCAAGAGCAGGCACTTTACATTGTGAAATCAGGAATGAAAGAGAGAGTGGTGGGGTGGGGAGGTGGCACACACTTTTAAATGACCAGATCTCGTGAAAAGTCACCATCACAAAAACAGCACCAAGCCATGAGGGTTTCATGCCCATTATCCAAATACCTCCCACTGGGCCCCGTCTCCAGCATTGGGAACTACAATTCAATATGAGTTTTGGAGTGGGACATATATACAAACTATAACATCTTCTCTGACTGTGTATCTTTCAAATAGCTTATCAACAAGCTCACTAATTCTTTCTTCTGCTTGATTAATTCTGCTATTAAGACACTAATGCATTCTTCAGTATGACAATTGCATTTTTGAACTCCAGAATTTTGGCTTGATTTTTTTTAAAAAAAATTGTAATCCCTTTGTTGAATGTACCTAAAATAATTTTGAACTCCTTCTCTGTGTTATCTTGAAATTCTCTGAGTTTCCTCAAAACAGCTACTTTGAATTACCTGCCTGAAAGATCACATATATCTATTTTTTTTTTCATTATTGGTCCTTGGTGCTTTATTTAGTTTACTTGGTGAGGTCATGTTTTCCTGAATGGTCTTGATACTTGTGGATGTTCATCTGTGTCTAGGTATTGAAAAGTTAGGTATTTATTGCAGTCTCCTCTCAGTCTGGGCTTGTTTGTACCCATCCTTCTTGGAAAGACTTTCCAAATATTCAAAAATACTTGGGTGTTGTGATCTAAGCTCTATCTGCACTAGGGGGAACCCTAAGCTTGGTAACACTGTGGTTCTTGCAGACTAGAGTTACCACTCTAATAGTCTTGGACAAGATCTGGGATAATTCTCTGGATTACCAGGCAGAGTTTCTTGTTCTCTTACTTTCTCCCAAACTAATGGAATCTATCTTCGTTCCGAACTGCCTTGGAGCTGGAGATGGAATGACACAAGCAATCCTGTGTCCAGCACAACTAGAACTGTGCTGGGTTAGACCTGGAGCTGGCACAGCACCGAGTCTCACCCAAGGCCCATTGTAACCACTCTCTGACTACTGCCTGTGTTCAAGGTCCTGGGGATCTACAATTATCCTGTTTTGAAGCCAACCAGGATGGTGTCCTTCCCTTCTGGATGGCAAGTTCCCCCAGGCCCAGGGCAGATTCAGAGGTTCCATCAGGGAGCCTGAGACTGGAGACAAAAACCTTAGAAGTCTACCTTCTGTTCTGTTGTACTGTCGTTGCGCTGGCACTCAAACCACCAGATTCAATACTTTTGACTGTTCTCTTTCCAAAGGCAAAGGAGTCTCATCTTTGGCCTCCACCTTATAGCCTAGGTGTGTAGTAGGCTATACCATTTGAGTTTATATAAGTACACTCTGTAATATTTTTACAACAAAATCACGTAGCAAGGAAATTTTTAGAATGTATTTTTGTCATTAAATGATGCATGACTCTGTGTGTGTGTGTGTGTGTGTGTGTGTGTGTGTGTGTGTGTCGAGAAAGAGATAAAGAGAGGCAGATAGATTTATTCAAAGGAAGTGATTTACATAATTATGCAAGCTGGCAAGACCTATGATCTGCTATTGGCACGCTGGAGACCCAGGAGAGTCAATGTTATAGTTCCAGTGTGAAGGCTGACAGGCTCCAGACTCCTGAAGTTTCAATATTTCAGTTTGAGTCTAGAAGCAGGAAAAAATGACGTTTCAGGATAAAGACAGTCAGGCAGGAATAATTCTTTCTTTTCAGAGGAAAATCACCTGTTTTATTCTGTCCAGGCTTTCAACTGATAGAATGAAGCCCACCAACATTAGGAAGGACAATCTTCTCCACTAAGTCTAACAATTAAAATATTAATCTTATCCCAAAACATTCTCACAGAAACACCCAGAATGTTTGGCCAAATATCTGATCACCTCCTTTTCATGTTAAGTTGACACATAAAATTAACCATCACAAGTCCACGCCTTGTGAACTTGGCATCTATATGCATCTCCTGAAACCAAATTTAATCTCTAAATGATGATAACAAGGTCATAATTACAGCTAATCTGATATAGTCATCTTGTGTACAACTGAAACTGCACTAACCACTTCCACAAAAAAGGTAAAATACTGGAGTGATGATCCTCCTTCTCCTTGATATCTCATAATCTAAATAGTATAATGTAAAATGAACAATGCTTTAAAACTGTTTTATAAAGTCCATGCATTATATGTTACATGATAGGGGGAAATGAGAGCAAGATGTTATTTACTTAGTATATATTAAACATATATATGTTAATATATAATATATAATTTTTATATATAAACATTTTTATGACAAAATAAAAAGGAAATTCTCATGAAAATTAGAGTCCTTATTTCTTTAACTGGTCACTTGTAATGCTGATACTTATCCTTATCTTCTTCCACTACCCATTTTACACCCCCTTTGCCTTAAGCAAGCACCTCAGCTCATCCTGGTTCTTAACCTGGTGGTCCAAACCTTCATTCCTGAAGAGTTTGAGCTCTTAAGAATCCTGTCTGGATTGAGGTGTTGTGGTTTTACATTGAACTCAATTACAGGGCATGGTACTATTGAGGTGTCCTGAGGGATCTCCTGTATTATCCTCTACCTCACCTCCACTGTAAAGTAGTCTTTACAATCACTATATACTCTTCCTCACGTCCATTGTAAAGTAGTCTAACTTCCCCCTTAGTAGTCAGGATCCATCCCCCAACCAGCACAGTAACTCCCATATTTGCCTGTCAATTCAGAGGCCTGAGGAGCCCAAGGAGGCTGGTTGGCTGTCTTAGCTTAAGTTCAACAGAATCGTTATTAAGTTTTTAGTGGAAGCATTCTCCTCTCTGGAACTAAGCCCTCTATGCCAGCAGAGTATAAACGTAGGGGAACAGGAATTTAAGAAAAAAATGTACCGGGTCACTTAGGAGTAATAGTAAGTGGTGCCACACCTACTTTCTCTTTTTAAATTATAACTTTTAGTTTCAGGAGTACATGTGCAATTTTGTTACAAATGTGATGGGGATTCCGTGTACAAATTATTTTGTCACCCAGATAAGAAAAGTAGCCAGTAGATATTTTTTTCTGATCCTCTCCCTCCTCCTACCTTCTCCCTCAAGTAGGCCCTGGTGTCTGTTGTTCCCCTCTCTGGGTTCATGTGTTTTTGTTGTTTAGCTCCCATTATTAAGTTAGAACATGTAGTATTTCATTATCTCTTCCTGCACTAGTATGCTAATATTAATGACCTCAAACTCCATCTATGTTGCAGCAAAGAATATGATCTTGTTCATTTTCATGGCAGTATAGTATTCCATGTTGTATATGTATCATATGTTCTTTATTGAGTCTACTACTGATGCACATTTAAGTTGATTCCATGTCTTTGCTGTCATGAATAGTGCTGCAATGAACATTCGCATGCTTATGTCTTTATGCTAGAGTCATTTGTATTATTTTTGGTATGCACTCAATAAAGAGATTACTGGGTCAAATGACAATTTTGTTTAAAGTTTTTTGAGGAGTTACCACACTGCTTTGCATAATGACACCAGTAGTGTAAAAATGTTTCATTTTTCTGTGCAACCTTGCTAGCACGTATAATTTTTTGACTTTTTAATAACAGCCATTCTGACTGGTGTGAGATGGTAACTCATTGTGGTTTTCATTCGTATTTCTCTAATGATTAGTGATGTTGAGAGTTATTTTCATATGTTTTTTGGCCACATGTATGTCTTTTTTTGTAAAGTGTCTGTTCATGTCCTTTGCCCCCTTCTTAATGACTTTGTTGTTTCTTTTTTGCTTATAAATTTATGTTCCTTAAAGATGCTAGATATTAGACCTTTGTTGGATGCATAGTTTGCAAATATTTTCTTCCATTCTGTAGGTTTTCTGATTACACTGTTGATAGTTCATTTTGCTTTGCAGAAGCACTTTAGTTTAATTATGTCCCATTTGTCAATTTTTGTTTTTGTTACAATTGCTTTCAAAGTCTTTGTCATTAAATCTGCGCCACGTTCTATATCCAGAATGCTATTTCCTAGGTTATTTTTCCAGGGTGTTTGTGGTTTTAGGTTTTACATTTGTCTTTAATCTGTCTTCAGTTAATTTTTGTATATGATGTAAGGAAAGGGTCCAGTTTTAATCTTCTGCAGATGGCTAGCCAGGTATCTCAACACCATTTATTGAAGAAGTAGTCCTTTCTCACTTGTTTCTTTTTGTCGTCCTTGTAATAGATCAGATGGTTTGAGGTGTGAAGCATAATTTCTGGGCTCTCTGTTCTGTTCCATTGGTCTATGTGTTTGTTTTTGCACCAGTACCATGCTGTTCTGGTTATTGTGGCCTTGTGATATAGTTAGAAGTCAGGTAATGCGATGCCTCCAGTTTTGTTCTTTTTCATTAGGATTGGTTTGGATATTCAATCCTTTTGAGTTCCACATAAATTTTAAAATAGATTTTCTAATTCTGTGAAGAATGCCATTGCTAGTTTGATAGGCATAGCATTGAATCTATAAATCACTGTATGCGACATGGCTATTTTTATGATATTGATTCTTCTTGTCCATGAGCCTGGAATGTTTTTCCATTTGTCTGTGTCATCTCTGATTTGAGTAGTGTTTTGTAATTCTCATTGTAGAGATCTTTCACTACCTTGGATAGCTATAATCCTAGTTATTTTATTCTTTGTGTTGCAATATTGAATGGAATTGCATTCTTGATTTGGTTCTCAGCTTAGATGTTCTTGGTGTGTAGGAACGCTACTGAGTTTTCTACTTTGATTTTGTATCCTGAAAATTTGCTGGTTATTTATCAAATTAAGGAGTTTTGGGACAGACTATGGGGTTTTTGAGATATAATATCATGTCATCTGCAAACAGGGATACTTTGACTTCTCCTCTTCCTATGTTGATGTCTTTTATTAACTCTTTTTCCCTGATTGCCCTGGCCAGAACTTCCAGTACTATATTGACTAGTACTTGTTTTGTTTTGGTTTTCATGGGGAATGCTTTCAGTTTTTGCCCATTTAGTATGATCTTGGCTGTGGGTTTGTCAGAGATTGCTCTTACTAGTTTGAAGCATGCCCTTTCAATTCCTAGTTTATTGAGGTTTCTTGAATGAATAGTCTTTAAGTTTTTTGAAGAATATTTAGATACAGAATTGTATCAATCTATATCTTTTCTAGACAGAGAATTATGTCATCTGCAGAGAGGAATCGCTTGACTTCTTCTTTTTCTATTTGGATGCTCTTTATGTCTTTCTCTTGCCTGACTGCCCTGGCCAGCACTTCCGATGCTAAGCCGAATAGCAATGGTGAGGGAGGGCATCCTTGTCTTGTTCTGGTTTTCAAGGGGAATGCTTCCAGCTTTTAGCTATTCAGTATGATGTTTCTGTGGCTTTGTCATAGATGGCTCTTATTACTTAGAGATATGTTCCTTTAATTCCTAGTTTGTTGAGAGTTGTTGACATGAAAGGATGATGAATTGTATTGAAAGCTTTTTATGCATCTATTGAGACAATCATATGGTTTTTTCCTTAGTTCAGTGTATGTGATGAATCACATTTATTGATTTTCAAATGTTGAAACAACATTGCATTGCAAGAATATAGCCCACTTGATCTTGCAGAGTAGCTTTTTTATGTGCTGCTGGATTCAGTTTGTTAGTATTTTATTGAAGATATTTGCATCTTTGTTCATCAAGGATATTGACTTAAATTATCTCTTTTCTTTGTCTCTGCCAGGTTTTGGTACCAGAATGATGCTGGCCTGATTGAATAAGTTGTGGAAGAGTCTCTCCTTATCAATTTTTCTGGAATAGTTTTATTAGGAATGTTTTTAGCTCTTCTTTATATATCTGATAAAATTCAGCTGTGAATCCATCTGGTCCTGGGCTTTTTTTGGTTGGTAGTCTTTTTATTACTAATTCAATTTTGGAACTCATTATTTGTCTGTTCAGGGATTTAATTTCTTCCTGATTTAGTCTTGGTAGATTTTATGTGTCTGAGAATTTATCCATGTCTTCTAGATTTTCTAGTTTGTATGCACAGATGCGTAGATATATTCACAGTTGTCTCTGAGAGATTTTTGTTGTTGTAATTTTTCTGCGGGGTCAGTGGTAACATTTCCTTTGTCATTTCTAATTGTATTTGTGTAGATCCTCTCTCTTTTTTATTCGGGTAGTTAGTGGTCTATCTTTCTGTTTATTTTAGTTTTTCAGAAAATACTCTCCTGGAGTTGCTGACCTTTTCTATTGTTTTTCACATCTCAATTTTCTTCAGGTTAGCTCTGATTTGGTTATTTCTTTTCTTCTGCTATCTTTGGGGTTGGTTTGCCTTGTTACTCTCATTCCTCTAGTTGTAATGTTAGGTTGTTAATTTGAGATCTTTCTAACTTTTTAATGTGGACATTTAGTGTTACAAACTTCCTACTTAATGCTGCCTTAGCTACAATTCAGACATTTTGGTATCTGGTATTTTTGTTCTCCTTCATTTCAAAGAAGTTCTTGATTTCTGCCTTAACTTAATTATTTACCCAAAAGTTATTCAAGAACATATTGTTTAGTTTCCATTTAAGTGTATGCTTTTGAGTGATTTTCTTAGTGCTTATTTCTATTTTTATTGCTTTGTCATCGAAGACTGTGGATTGTATGATTTCAGGTTTTTGAATTTGCTGAGGATTTATTTTATATTTGATTGTGTGGTCGATTTTAGATTATATGTCATGTGGTGATGAGAAGAATGTGTATTCTATTGTTTTGGCGTGGATATGTCTATTAGGTCCACTTGTTCGAGTGTTGAGTGCAGGTTCTGACTGTTTTTGTTAATTTTCTGTTTTCTGTCTTGAGGATTTGTCTAATATTGTCTGTCAGGTGTTAAAGTCATTCACTATTATTGTGTGGGAATCTAAGTCTCTTTGTACATCTCTAAGAACTTGCTTTATGAATCTGGTTGCTCCTGTGTTGTGTGTGTATATATTTAGGATACTTAGGTCTTCTTGTTGAATTGAACCCTTTATGATTATGTGATGTTCTTCTTTTTTTCTTTTTGTTTTTTGTTGGTTTAAAATTTGTTTTGTCTGAAATTCAGATAGCAACCCCTGCTTTTTGTGTTTTCCATTTACTTGGTAAATTTGTTTCCATTCCTTTATTTTGAGCCTATGGGTGCCAATGCATGTGTGATGGGTCTCTTAAAGACTACATACCCTTAGGTCTTGCTTCTTAATCCAGTTCTCCACTCTTTGCTGTTTAATTGGGCATTTAATTCATTTATATTAGAAGTTAGTATTAATGTGTGCAGATTTGATCTTGCCATCATGTTGTTAGCTGGTTATTATGCAGACATGTTTGTGTGGTTGCTTTATAGTGTCACTGGTCTGTGTAATTAAGTGTGTTTTTGTAGTGGATGGTAGTGATATTTCCTTTCCATATTTAGTGCTCCTTTTAGGACCTCTTGCAGTTCAGGTCTGGTAGTAACAAATCTTTTCACCATTTGCTGAAAAGGATCTTATTTTGATCTTATTTCTCCTTCACTTGCGTTGCTTACTTTGGTTGGAAATGACATTCTCGGTTGGAAATTCTTTTCTTTAAGAATGCTGAATATAGGCCTAGAGTCTCTCTTGGCTTACAGAGTTACTATTGAATGGTCCATTGTTAGTCTGGTTAGGTTCCCTTTGTAGGTAATGTGTCCCTTCTCTCTAGTTGCCTTTAACATTTTTTCTTTCATTCCAACCTGGGAGAATCTGATGATTATGTATCTTGGAGATGGTATTCTTGTCTAGTATCTCACAGTCATTCTCTACATTTCCTAAATTTGAATGTTGGCTTCTCTAGTGAGGTTGGAGAAGAATTCATGGATGATATCCTCAAATATGTTTTCCAAATTGCTTGGTTTCACCTCACCTCTTTCAAGGAAACTAGTGAGTTTTAAATTTGGTCTCCTTGCATAATCCCATATTTCTTGGAGTTGTTCTTCATTCTTTATTTTTCTTTATTTATATCATACTGAGTAATTTCAGAGAGCCAGTCTTGGAGCACTGACCTTCTTTCCTTAGCCTGGTCTATTCAGCTGTTAACACTTGTGATTGCATTATGAAATTCTGTTTTTAAATTTATTTTTGTTTTTATTTTTTGTGGGTACATTGATAGTAGGTATATATATTTATGAGGTACATGAGATGTTTTGGTATAAGCATGCAATGTGAAATAAGAACATCATGAAGAATAAGGTATCCATCACGTCGAGCATTTATCCATTGAATTGCAAACAAATCCCATTACACTCCTTAAGTTATTAAAAAATACAGTTATTATTGGTGATAGTTACCCTGCTGTGCTATCAAATAGTAGGCCTTACTCATTCTTTCAAACTTTATTTTTGTACCCATTAGCCATCTCCACCTCTCCTCAACCCCCTACTACCATCCCTCTATTCTCTATGTCCCTGAGTTCAATTACTTTGATTTTGAGATTCCATAAATAAGTAAAAACATGTGATGTTTGTCTTTATGTGCTGGGCTTATTTCACTTAAGATAGTTATCTCCAGTTCCTCCCATGTTGTTGCATATGACGGCATCTCATTATTTTTTATGGCTGATTAGTACTCGATTGTATATATTACTACTTTTTTAATCCATTCATCTGCTAATGGACTGTTAGGTTGCTTCCAAATTTTACCTGTTGTAAACAGTGCTGCAACAAACACAGGAGTGCAGATATCTCTTTGATACACTGATTTCCTTTCTTTTGGTTATATATCCTGCAGTGGGATTGGTGGGTCATATGGTAGCTCCGTTTATAGATATTATTATAGGTATATTATGAAATTCTTAGAGCATGTTTTTCAGCTTTATCAGATCAGTTTAGTTTTTTTTTTTTTTATATATATAATGGCTATTTTGTCTATCGTTTTATTGTAATCCGTAGATTCCTTGGATTGGGTGTCAACTTTCTCCTGAATCTCAGTGATTTTTGCTCCTATCCATATTCTGTGTTCTAGCTGTATTCTAGTTCTATTTTTTTCTTTTCCTGTCATTTCAGCCCAGTTAAGAACCCTTCCTGGGGAACTAGTGCACTAATTTAGAGGAAAGAAACCACTATGGCTTTTTCAGTTGCCAGATTTCTTTTGATAGTTCTTTGTCATCTATGTAGGCTGTTGTTCTTTTACCTGTGGTGTAATTGGAGTACAGCCAGTAGACTTATTTTCTGGATGTTTTCAGATGGTGAAGGCTTTGTGTAGAGTCTTTAATGTTAGCTGAATTTTTGTCCTTGTTTCACAGGGCCTGTATTAGGAAAGTGTTTTTGGTGTTGAAGTTTTGATCTGTGATCCAATAGTTGGTACTTACATGCAATGGCAAGTAGGTAGCCTCTTGCTCATCCAGGGAGCTCCTCCGTGTTTCCTCATGATTTCAGCCATTCTCCCTCTCAGTGCTCTGAAAGTGTGGAACCTTCTCCCTCTTGAGTGCTGGCTGCAGATGTTGGCTTGGCATGCCAAGACAGCACACCACAGCTCTGGAAGCAAACTCAGGATTTATGTTTTCTCTTCAGCATGGAGGCAGCAGGGGAAGGGAACTTAGCAATGGTTGTGGCAGTGGGCCTTTCACTTATCTCTGGAAGCTTCATATGACAAGGATGCAGGGCTGCTATCAATCAGTGCAATCTGCCTGGAATGCGGCAGCTGTTCTGTGAGCCCAAACCAGGGAGCCCTGACTGGTAATGAGCAGGGGTTTGGGTGGGTCACCGGAGAGACAGACTGGCTTCTTAAGACAACTGCAGCTTTCTGGAGGTCCTGTTAACCTATCCAGGGTCTTTGATCCTTCTCTATTCCGAGGGTAGCAAGGACAGTACAACTGCAATGGCCGTGGGAAAGGGGCTTTCGGTTGCCTCTGGGGGCTCCACCTCAGAGAAACTTGGAGTTGCTGCTACTGCGAATATTCAGTTGAGGGTTGTGGTGGCCGCACTGCTGGCCTGAGCTGACAGCTCTGCTTGTTGAGGAGCAGGGGTTCAGTGGCTTACAGGGAGGGGAGACTGAGTTCCTCTCCATATGGTGACTGTAGGTGTGTGGGTGAGGTCTTCAGGATCTTTATCGCCTCACCTGACCAAGGGCAGCAGGGGCAGAATCACTGCTGTGGAAGTGGCAGAGGGGCTGTCAGTTCCCTGTGGGAGCCCCTTCCCAGGGAAACTCAGAGCCACTACCAGTGGTTGTGCTCAGCCGTGGGTGAGATGGCTGATCTGTATTCCTGAGCCAGGGGCGCTGTCTGTTGATGAGTGGGAAATGGGGGCTCACAGAGAAGAGGGACTGGATTTGTTTCTGTGTGGTGACTGTGGTGTGCTGCATTTGTCAAGTTAGTGACTAGTCCCTTTGTTCCTTCCACAGTCCTACGGCATCAGGGTGGAACTACTGCAGTTGCAGTGGTGAAATGGTTGTGGGTTGTCTTTGAGATTTCCTCCTCACAGAACTACAGAGACACCTGCAAAGTAAGTGTTCAGGTAGGGGCAAGGTAGTCATGCTCTTTATTATGGTAAACATGCCTACCTTGCCTTTGGCAGTTGGGTGCTGCCACTTGCCTTCTGCCACATTGCTATCCAATTACTTCCATTGCATCTAGGTTTCCCAATTCGGTTACTGCATTATCCTCTGTAAGGTCTGGCCTACGGAGAAGAGTGATCAAAATTCTTCAGGGATCCTGGGACTTCCTGTAATCAATTTATTTTTCTCAGTTTCTGTGAAAGGTACATCTTCTGGACCCTCCCAGTGTGAATAATTTGGTCTTAATATTAGAGTAGACAAATCTACTCTAATATTCCAGATTCTCTAAGCCTTTAAATACTTTTCTCTACATTGAGCCGAAGCAGGCGGACAATTTCCAATTCACTCACTTTGGACCTCCTTTGGGTTCATATTTTGGGCAACCAACCAAACAAATGCAAATCATATCACAATGGAATTAAACTAGAAAAAGTAACTAAAAGATAGCCAGAAGATTTTTTAGAATTAGAAATTAAACAATAAACTTCTAAATAGCTGATGGGTCAAAGAAGAAGTCTCAAGAGAAATTAAAAAAATATTTTGAACTGAACGAAAATGAAAACACAACTTATTAAAATATATGAGATTCAGTGATAGCAATGATTAACACAAAACTTATAGCATTGAATTTGTATATTAGAAAAAAAGTAAAACCTAAAATGAATGGTATAAGCTTCCTTTTCAGGATACTGTAGAAAGAAAAACAACATAAACTGAAAGCAAAGGGAAGAAAAAAGTAAAATTTAGGGTAGAATTTGATGAAATTGAAATAGGAAAACAATAAAGAAAAATAAAATCAAAAGCTGATTTTTTCAGAAGGTCAATAAAATTGATAAACCTCTAGCTAGGCTAATCAAGAAAAAATAGAGGAAATACACATTAATATTAACCTCTGAAATGATAAACGCTCCATCATTACTGACTCCAATGAACATTAAAAGGGTAATAAATGAATATTATTAATAACTGTACACTTAAAGATTTGACGATTTAGATTTAATTTAAAAAATTCCTTGAAAGGTACAATCTATACAGCTAGCACAAAAGGAAAAAGATAATCTATATATTCCTTCATCTATTAAAGAATATACATCACTAATTAATAACTCTCTAAAACAGAAAGCACCAGACCAGATGAGTTTACTGTAGAATTCTACCAACCATTTAAGGAAGAAATTGTACCAATTCCCTACAATCTTGTCCAGAAGATGGAAACTGAGGGAACACTTCCTAACTCATTGTGAGTTCAGAATAAAACTAGATAAAACCATTACAAGAGAGAAAAACTACAGATTAGTGTCTCTCACGAACATAGAGACATCCTCAACATAATATCAGTCAATCAAATTCAGCAATGTATAAAAATGTATATGCTATGCCTCTGTGGGATTTATTCTAGATATTTATGCTAGTTCAACATTTAAATATCACTTATTTGTAGTCCTTCACATAAACATGCTAAAAATACATGATAATATCAATAGATGCAAAAAAAGCATATGATAAAATCTAAAACCCATTAATGATAAAAGCTCTTCAAAAATTAGGAATAGAGGGGAACTTCCATATTAATAAAGGAGATCTACACAAAACCTACAGTGAACATCACACTTTATGATGATACTGTGAACAAAGCAAGTCTGTCTTCTGTCAGCATTCCTATTCACAATTATACTGGAAGTCCTAGCTAATGCAATAAATCAAAAAAAGAAAATACAAGGTATACAAATTGGGAAGAAAAATAAATTTGTATTTGTTTACAAATGACATTATTTTTAATATAGAAAGTTTCAAATAATTTGCAAAAGACTCTTGGAATTAGTAAAAGATTATTACAAGGATGCAGCACAGAAAGTTAATATACAAAATGCAATTGCTTTCTTATATTCCAGAAATAAATAATTTGAATGTAAAATTAAAAACACAATACAATTTACATCAGCACCTAAATAGGAAGTAATTGGGGAAAAATTTAATAAAATATGCACAAGACCTTTATGAGGATAACTACAAAACTTATGAAAAAAATGTAAGACAGATCTAAATGCATGGAGACCTTTTATTAACATTTTGTAAATAAGAAGGCTCAATATTGTTAAGAATCTAGTTCTTCCTAACTTGATCTGTAGATTCAATGCAATCCCAATAAAAATCCCAGCAAGTGTCTATGGAATGAGAAAATAATTAGAATAGCCAACCCAATAATGAAGAAGGACAAAGTTGAAGGATGGACTGTACTTAACTTGAAGACAAACTGTAAAGTTTT